>NC_064290.1:35892112-36192112 GCF_019186545.1 Solanum stenotomum
ATTTAAGCACTAAAAATAATGTTAAACTTAAGTTTGATAAAAAATTACGTGTCTACACAATATATTAAATCAAATATAATAATTTATAAAATGACCTAATTGACTCTAGATGTATGAGAATATGAGGGTCTTAGAATAAAGAATTCAAAATACGGCCAAACGATTGTAATCTTAGCTGAATTGAGTGGCCTATTGTATTAGGAATTTAGTTAATTGAATTTGAATATTGCAAAATTGAATCAATTAGCTAAATTCGATTGATTAATTATCGATTAATTATTTGAGGTTCTTAATTTAAATAAGACAAAATATTTCTTAAGACATAAGTTAATTAATAATTATACATAAATATGAAGTTAACTAATTTAGAGTTATATATGTATGTGTATATATATATATATATATATATAATTATTTCTGAAAACTAACAGAACTATTTAGAGAATATATTTAAAATATTTTTGAAATTTTCAAAAATAATGATTTCAAATTGAAGAAGCTCAATAATTAATACGAATTGCATATGATCAAAATAGGGTGTCAACACTCGTGATGATTGAAAGGTGTCCTATATTATAATTGTATATAATCAATGTTTATACACACTTATAAAGTGCAGATACATTATTTAAAAATTTCTACAATTGATTTGTGTATGTGTTGTTTAATTATGTATAACAATATAAAAATGTATATAAGCACCTTTTATACACTATTATACACGTATATACAAGTGTATACACTATTTTAAATTAAAAAATTATTCAGTATAATTATAAAGTTATATAAAATAAAACATTCGACTTTATTAAAAGAAATACTAATACTCGGTTCGCTTCGACAGGTAAATCAAATTTAAAAAAATATTGATACCCACAACGATAGTTCTTTATCTTAATATATTCAAAATCATAGTTGGTTAATTTCTTTCATTTGTTCTTTCATTTTTTTTAGTTTATTTCAATTTCCACACGGATGAAAAAGGTAATAGAACCCATGAAATATTTTGCATCTTTGCAGTCTAAGTTTGTAAGTCGATATTATATCTATAGAGTTGCTCTATGTAAAAAGATCTACTACTAATTATGTATGTATTTTTAGACAGAAGCAAATAGATCGAGTTAGTCTGTACAGTTACCAACAAAAAATAAAATATTCTCTTCTTTAGTAGTTAACGGTTCATAATCAGCGTGATTTTTTTTTCTTTTTTTCATATAAAATAAATAAAAGATTTGATATCATTATTCAATTTCTCTATGAAAAATGAAATGACCAGAATAATAAAATTGATATATTTCAAAATTAAGAAATCTTTAAAATGGTGGAAAATCTACCATTTTATAAATTTTAGCTTCTAAGATATTAAATAAATTCTCGTTAATAAAGTCGTTGGAGTACAAAATTTGGAATCAAAATATACGAGTAATTTTTATTTTATTTTATTCTAATTGCAGGAAATTCATTTCTATTAAATATAAATAAATTTCTTTCTACAACTAACCAGTAATAACATTTTTCTTTATATAATAAATTTTAGCATTCTCTCAATTCATTAGTATCAATAATATATTTGATTTCATCCTCCATTGAATAAAAATCAGGACTTGTATCTTCTTTTACCATGAATTTTGTTGTGAATCATTGAGGTAAGGTTCTTTTTTTCAGAGTAATTTGAAGAAAAAGCAGTGGGAAAGAGAAATAACTAAAAAAATGGGTTAAAGATATAATTTCACATAGACATGAGTTCTATTTGTATAAAAATAGTCAAGAGACCAAACATGAAAATTTTTTGAATACTTAAAGGACTAAAACTAGTAAATGCATAGTCAAGAGACTAAAAATGGTAAGTATATAATTAAGAGACCAAACATGATAATATTTTGAATAGTTAAAGGACTAAATATGATAAATGTATAGTTATAGGACTATTTTAGACATACTTTAATAGTTGATGGACCATTTATGAAATTCTCTAATTATAAACAATCGTACCCAAAATGAATATTTTTGTAGCAAATAGTTGAATTATTCAACTATAAATTCTAAGTCATCGCTATTTAATATCATACATATTTTGTGACAATTTTTTGTTGTCACTAAATCGTAGGTTGATTAGAGACAATAAAATAATTGTCACCAATTAATTATATTATTAGTGACGAAAATAAATGTTACAATAAAATCTAAATTTTTATAGCTAAAACTTAGAATATTTAACTACAAATTCTAATTTGTCACTATTGTATCAACATATTTTTTGAGACGAAATTATTTTGTGTCTAAAAATTAATTAATTTTAAGACAAAAATAATTTGTCACAAATTAAAAACAACATTAGTGACGATATAATGTGTCACTGGTAACTTTAAATTCGTGACTGACAGTACTCAATAAATGGCGCCAATACATTTTTTGGTGGGAAACTTTAGTGGACAAAACTTTGCTACGAACTATTATGTTTCGTCACCAAAAGTATCTGCCTTGTATATTTAAGCACGAAAAGTAATTTTTTCCACTAATAGTGAATAATTAATGACGAATTTTATGTTGTAGCTAATAATTTCGTAGCTTTATATCATATTTGTTGTAGTGACGTTCTGATTGTGCCTTATCAGATAAGCGACAACCCTTCAAAATAGTCCATGCTCATGGGAAAAGACATAACTCTTTGAAAAATTCACAACTTATCGGATAAGGCACAACCCTTTGGTAAAGTCACAACCCTTTGAAAAAATCGAAATCCTTTGGAAAAGACACAACTCATCGGAAATGTCACAACCCGTAAAAAAGTCACAACCCTTTGAAAAATTCACAACTCATCGCAAAAGTCACTATCCATTAATGTGAAAAGGTATCAACTTTTAATATAACATAATAAAATAAATTGAGTATTTTTATTTAGGGGTATTATAGTAATTCAACATTCATGTTTGGAGTTCATGCTTTTAAGGTAGTATAGATTATATTGAAATGAGTTCAGTTTAGTTCAGTTGAATTGAGTTAAGACCAGGTTTGTTCTTTCAGTTCCTTTCAAGCTTATGTCTTGTTTGAGAATTCCGCTCGCATACTCGTACATTCAATGTACTGATGCCATTTGTCCTGTATCTTTTAATGATGCAGATACAGGTAACTCGGATCAACATCCAACACATCATTGATTCTAGTTGAGCTCCGAAGTTGTTCGCGAGCCTTCTTGCTTCCAGAGGATCCTTCTTTATTGCTTTTTCAATATTTAGTTCATTAGGATATCGTGGGTCTTGTCCCGACATCCATCTCAGTTATTAGAGGCTTCATAGATAGAGAGTTAGTTAGTTCATTTGTCATTATCTTGTTATTCGCTTTTGTTCAAATTTGAGTTGCCACTTTGGCTAAGTTAAATGTTTATTTCTAAAACATTTTGAGTTTTGTTTGAGACAGTTGAGTTATATTGCATTTGAATTCTCTTCTTAATGCATAAAGTCTTCCGCTAAGTAAGTAAGTCAGGCCAAGGGTTTGCTTGGGGCCAATAATGGTTCTTGAGTGCTAGTCCCTCCCACGGTGTAGGCTAGGGGAGTGACAAACTTGGTATTAGAGCACAGAGTTCAAGAGTCCTAGGGAGTCTATGAAGTCGTGTCTGTAGAGTCCTAGTTATCGGTGTGAAGCGCGCCACATCTATAATTAGGAGGCTGCAACATTTAGGAATTTCCTTCACTTTTTTCATACTCATTTCGTGGGATAGAGTTCATCTCTATAAAGTCTCTCTCTAACTCGTGCTTGTACGTGTCATTCAATTGATCATGGTTCCACGAAGACTTTTCCAAGGTCATCCAGCTAGAAGGAATGTCTAACCACAATAACAAGGGGTACCTAATGCACTCGAAGTGCAATCCCAAGAAGAGGTCACCAATGCTGAGTTCCGTGAGGCTATCCGAATGTTTAGCTAAGTTGTGACCAATCAAGTTGGGCAATAGAAATGGAATTGTCAGGAAGTGGCTAATACTTCGAGGATCCATGAGTTTTTAAGGATGAATCCTCCTAGCTTCACAGGTTCTAGTGTTACTGAGGATCCATAGAATTTTATTGAAGAGCTTCAGAAGGTTTTTGAAATCATGCATGTTGCTGATACTGAAAGGGTGGAACTAACTGCATACCAGATGAAGGGTGTCACTAGAATCTAGTTCTATCAATGGAATAAGAACAGAGCTAAGGGAGCACCACCTATGAGTTGGGCTTATATTGAGGAGGCCTTCTTGGGGTGTTTCTTTCCCCGAGAACTGAGAGAGGCTAAGGTACGAGAGTTCCTCACTTTTAAGCAAGATTCTTTAAGCATTCATGAGTATAGTCTGAGGTTGACACAACTTTCTCGCTATGCTTTGGAGATGGTTGGTGACATGAGGAGCATGATGAGTTTATTTGTTGCTGGGTTGTCTCACCTGTCAAGCAAGGAAGGCAAGACAGCTATGCTGATAGGGGATATGGACATAACAAGGCTAATTATCCATGTGCAACAAGTTGAGGAGGACAATCTGATGTATAGAGAAGAGTTTAACAATAAGAGGACCAAGACACCATGGAATGAGTCCGGGCAGCAAAAGAGTAATGCACACCAGGCGTCCTTCCAACAGAAACAAAAGGGACGTGCTCCATCATCTTCTAGTGCACCCTCACCAAAGAACAAAAGTTAGTACAATATTCAGAATTTTAGAGCTTAACCTGCCTATTCTCAGAGTAGTATGGCACAAGGGGGTAGTAAGCTTCCTATATGTGCTAAGTGTGGTAGGAACCACTCAGGGATGTGTCGTGATGGCTCCACTAGTTGCTTCAAGTGTGGCCAAAACGGTCATTTTATGCGAGAGTGTCCAAAGAACAAACAAGGAAATGTTAATGGGGACAATAGAACCCAGTCTTCTTCAGTAGCTCCACCAGACAGAGCTGCATCTAGAGGAGCTACTTGAGGGGTAGGCGGAGGAGAAAACTGTCTTTATGCTATCACTAGTCGCCAAGAGCAAGAATATTCTGCAGATGTTGTCACGGGTATGATCCAAGTTTTTAACTTTAATGTTTATGCATTGGTAGATCCAGGAGCAAGTTTATTCTTTTGTAACTCCGTATGTTACGATGAAATTTAATCTGAGCAACTTAGTGAACCCTTCAATGTTTCTACACTTGTTGGTGATTCTATTATAGCAGAAAGAGTCTATCGTGATTGTCCCATTTTCGTCAATCACAAGAGCACCATGGCTGATTTAGTTGAGTTAGACATGGTAGATTTTGATGTCATTCTTGGTATTTTGTACAAAATAAAATGGCCCTTAGGCACTACTTAACTCCAATTTCAAAATGAGCCAGTTTAAGAGTGGAAATGTAGTTAAGTAGTGCCTAAGGGCCATTTTATTTTGTACCTTAAGGTGAGAAAGCTAGTTTCCAATGGGTGTGTCTATCCCTTAGTATTAGTTAATGACTCTAGTGTTGAGATACCTCATATTCAGTAAGTTTCAGTAGTAAAGAAGTTTGCAGAAGTCTTTCCAGATGATCTTCCTGGAGTCCCTACCGAGAGAGAAATAGACTTTTGTATAGATATTCTTCCTGATACTCGTCCTATATCAATTCCGCCATATAGGATGGCATCGGCAGAGTTAAAAGAGTTGAAAATATCTCCTAGAGAATGGTTTTATTCTATCACCTTGGGGTGCTCTAGTCTTATTTGTGAGAAAGAAGGATGGTTCCCTTATAATGTGTATAGATTACCTCCAGTTGAACAAGGTTACCATCAAGAATAAGTATGCTCTTCCGAGAATTGATGATCTTTTCGATCAACTTCACGGTGTCACTTGTTTTTTCTAAGATAGACCTCAGATCTGGCTACCATAAGTTTAGAGTAAGGGAATGTGATATTCCAAAGACAGCTTTCAGGACCCGTTATGGTCATTATGAGTTTCTGGTCATGTTGTTCGGTTTAACCAATGCACCTACAGCGTTCACGGACCTTATGAATAGAATATTCAAGACTTAATTAGATATGTTTGTTATCATATTCATTGATGACTTACTAATCTATTCGAGGAATGAAGAAGATCATGCTAGTCATCTCAGAATAGTTCTCCAAACGCTAAAGGATAGAGAGTTGTATGCCAAGTTCTCTAAGTGTGAGTTTTGGCTTGGGTTTGTGGATTTCTTAGGCCACATTGTTTTCGTAGAGGGAATTAAAGTTGATACGTAAAAATAGAGGCAGTACAACATTGGCCTACACCTACATCTCTAACTGATATTTGGAGTTTCTTGGGGTTGGTCAGAAATTAAAGAAGGTTCGTAGAGGAGTTCTCATCTATTTCATCCCCTTTGACCTAGTAAACTCAAAGAACAATGAAGTTCCAAGGGTTTGAAGCTTGTGAGAAAAGCTTTCAGGAATTGAAAAAGAGGTTGACTACTCCCCCAATATTGACCTTACCAAAAGGTACGCAAGGCTTTGTTGTATATTGTGATGCGTCTAGAGATGGTTTGGGTTGTGTGTTAATGCAGAATGACAAAGTTATAGCTTGTGCCTCCAGACAGTTGAAAGTTCGTCAGAGGAACTACACAACCCATGATCTAGAGTTAGCTACCGTAATATTTTCTTTAAAAATATGGCGCCTTTATCTTTATGGTGTTCTTGTGGATGTGTTCCCCGATCACAAGATCTTCAGCATGTGTTTAGTCAGAAAGAGCTTAATCTCAGACAAAGAAGGTGGTTAGAATTACTCAAGGATTATGACATGAATATTCTTTATCACCTAGGTAAGGCTAATGTCATTTATGATGCCTTGAGAAGGTTGTCTATGGGTAGTAGTGCTCATTTTGAGGAAGATAAGAAAGAGCTAGCATGAGATGTTCATAGACTTGCACGATTGAGGGTTCGACTAATGGATTCAATAGAAGGAGGAGTAATGGTGATGAGTGAGGCTGAATAATCATTAGTGTAAGAAATAAAAGAGAAGCAAGACCAAGATCCTACTTTGCTTGAATCGAAGGAAAATGTTCATGAGCAAAAAGTAATGGGTTTTGAACAAGGGGGAGATGGTGTATTGAGGTATCAAGGTAGCTTGTGTGTACCAAGGGTGGATCAACTCCAAGAGAGGATCATAGAGGAAAGCTCATAGCTCCAGATATTCCATTCATCTGGGTTCCACAAAGATGTATCGTAACTTGAGAGAAGTATATTGGTGGAATAGTATGAAGAAAAGTATTGCTGAGTTCGTTGCTAAATGCCCGAATTGTCAACAATTTAAAGTAGAGCACCAAAGGACTGGTGGTATGGCTTAGAATATAGAACTTCAGGAATGGAAGTGGGAGATAATCAATATGGACTTCATCATAGGTTTATCAAGGTTGCGTAGGCAGCACGATTCTATTTGGGTGATTGTTGATAGAATTACAAAATCAACGTACTTTTTTGCCAGTAAGACTACCATTTCGTAGAGGAATATGCCAAGTCGTATCTCCAAGAAGTAGTTAGAGTTCATGGAGTTTCAGTCTCCATTATTTTATACAGAGGTGCGCAATTTACTACACTGTTTTGGAAGTCATTCCAAAAAGGCTTGGGTTCAAAGGTAAACTTCAGTACTTGCTTTCATCCTCAGAAAGATGGGCAAGAAGATCGCACTATTCAAACTTTAGAAGATATGTTGAGGGCCTGCATGAGAAATTTCAAGGGTAATTTGGATGATCATGTACGTCTCATCTAGTTTGGTTACAACAATAGTTACCACTCTAGCATCCAGATGGCTCCTGATGGCGCCATTATCTTTATGGTGTTCATGTGGATGTGTTCACCGATCACAAAAGTCTTCAGTATGTGTTTAGTCAGAAAGAGCTTAATCTCAGACACAAGAGATGGTTAGAATTACTCAAGGATTATGACATGAGTATTCTTTATCACCCAGGTAAGGCTAATGTTGTTTTTGATGCCTTGAGTAGGTAGTATATGGGTAGTATTGCTTATTTTGAGGAAGATCAGAAAGAGCTAGCAAGAGATCCTCATAGACTTGCATGATTGGGAGTTCAACTAATGGAATTCACAAAATGAGGAGTAGTGGTAATGAATGAGGCTGAATCATCATTAGTGTCAAAAGTAAAAAAAGGAGAAAGACCAAGATCCTATTTTTCTTGAATTGAAGGCAAATGTTCATGAGCAAAAAGTAATGGCTTTTGAACAAGGGGGAGATGGTGTATTGAGGTGTCAAGGTAGATTGTGTGTACCAAGGGTGGATCAAATCCAAGAGAGGATCAAGGAGGAAAGCTGATAGCTCTAGATATTCCATTCATCTGGGTTCCACAAAGATGTATCGTAACTTGAGATAAGTATATTGGTGGAATAGTATGAAGAAACGTATTGATGAGTTTGTTGCTAAAGTCCCGAATTGTCAACAAGTTAAAGTAGAGCACCTAAGGCCCGATGGTATGACTTAGAATATAGAACTTTTGGAATGGAAGTGGGAGATGATCAATATGGACGTCATCATAGGTTAACCAAGGTCACGCAGGAAGCACGATTCTATTTGGGTGATTGTTGATAGAATTAAAAAATCAGCCCACTTTTTACCAGTAAAGACTACCATTCAGCAGAGGATTATGCCAAGTTGTATCTGCAAGAAGTAGTTAGACTTCATGGAGTTCTGGTCTCCAGTATATTAGACAGAGGTGCGCAATTTACTGCACTGTTTTGGATGTCATTCCAAAAAAGCTTGGG
Source organism: Solanum stenotomum (assembly GCF_019186545.1). Lineage (NCBI taxonomy): Eukaryota > Viridiplantae > Streptophyta > Magnoliopsida > Solanales > Solanaceae > Solanum > Solanum stenotomum. The sequence continues at coordinate 35,900,817 of NC_064290.1, forward strand.
TTCAAAGGTAATAAGTATTGCCTTTCATCCTCAGAAAGATGGGTAAGAAGAGTGCACTATTCAGACTTTAGAAGATATGTTGAGGGTCTACGTGTTCAATTTGAAGGCTAATTGGGATGATCACCTACCTCTCATCTAATTTGCTTACAACAATAGTTACCACTCTAGCATTTAGATGGATCCTTAGTTCGCTAGAGTGGTAACTATTGTTGCAAGCAAACTCAATGAGAGGCAGGTGATCATCCCAATTACCCTTGAAATCAATTACACAAGCCTTTAACATATTAAAGTCTGAATAGTGTATTCTGGTTGACCATCTATCTGCGGATGAAAATAAATACTCAAGTTCACATTTAAACCCAAGCCTTTCTGAAAATATTTCCAGAACTATGCAGTAAATTGTGCACCTCTATTTGATATAATCGAAACTGGCACCCCATGAAGTCTAACTACCTCTTGAAGATACAACTTGGAATAGTCCTCTGCTGAATAGGTAGTTTTTATCGGCAAAAAGTGTGTTGATTTTGTCATTCTATCAACAATCACCCAAATAGAATCATGTTTCCTGCGAGACCAGGGTAACCCAGTAATGAAATCCACATTATCATCTCCTACTTCCATTCCAAAAGTTCTACATTCTGAACCATACCACTGGGCCTTTGGTGCTCTACTTTAACTTGTTGACAATTCAGACACTTAGCAACAAACTCTACAATACCTTCTTCATACTACTCCACCAATAAACTTCTCTCAAATCACGATACATCTTTGTGGAACCCGGATGGATAGAATATCTGGAGCTATGAGCTTCCTCCATGATCCTCTCATGGAGTTCATCCACTTTTGGTACACACAATCTACCTTGATACCTCAATACACTATCTCCCCCTTGTTCAAAAGCCAATAATTTTTGCTTATGAACATTTCCCTTCAATTCAAGAAAAATAGGGTCTTAGTCTTGCTTTTCTTTCAATTTTGAAACTAATGATGATTTAGCCCCATTCATCACCACTACCCCTCCTTCTGTGGAATCCATTATCTGAACTCCCAATCGTGCAAGCTTATGCACATATTTTACTAGTTCTTTCTTCTCTTCCTCAACGTGGGCAGTATTACCCATAGATAATCTACTCAAAGCATCAGTAATAACATTAGCCTTACCCGGGTGATAAAGAATACTCATGTCATAATCCTTGAGCAACTCTAACCACCTTTGTTGTTTGAGATTAAGCTCTTTTTGAATGAACACATGTTGAAGACTTTTGTGATAAGTGAATACATCTACATGAACACCATAAAGATAGTGACGCCATATTTTCAAAGAAAATACTACGACAGCCAACTGTAGATCATAGGTTGGGTAATTCTTCTCATAAACTTTCAACCGTCTAGAGGCATAAGCTATAACTTTGTCATTCTACACTAACACACAACCCAAACCAACTCTAGAGACATCACAATATACTACAAAGTCTTGTGTACCTTCTGGTAAGGTCAATACGGGGAAGTAGTCAACCTCTTTTTCAATTCTTGAAAGCTTTTCTCATAAGTTTCAGACCATTTGAATTTCACTATTTTCTGAGTGAACTTAGTCAAAGGGGATGGAATAAATGCGAACCCCACTATGAATCTTCTATAATAGCCTGCCAAACCCAAGAAACCCCTGATATCAGTTGGAGATGTAGGACTAGGCCAATTCTGCACTGCCTCTATTTTCTTAGTGTTAATTCTAATTCCATCACCATAAACAATGTGGAATAAGAATGCCACATACTTAAGCCAAAACTCACACTTAGAGAACTTGCCATACAACTCTATATCCTTTAGAGTTTGTGGAACTATTATGAGTTGGCTAGCATGATCTTTCTCATTCCTCGAATAGATTAGAATGCCATCAATGAACACGATAACAAACATATCTAAATAAGGCTTGAATACTCTATCATAAGGCCCATGAACAGTGCAGACACATTGGTTAAACCAAACGACATGACCATAAACTCATACTGACCATAACGGGTCCTGAAAGCTGTGTTTGGAATATCACATTCCCTTACTCTTAACTAATGGTAACCATATCTGAGGTCTATCTTAGAGAAGCAAGTGGCACCCTAAATTTGATCGAAGAGATCTTTAATTCTCGGAAGAGGATACTTATTCTTGATAGTAACCTTGTTCAACTAACGGTAATCTATGCATATCCTAAGGGAACCATCCTTCATTCTCTCAAATAACATCGGAGCGCCACAAGGTGAGACACTTTGTTGAATAAAGCCTTTCTCTAGGAGGTATTTCAACTGCTTCTTCAACTCTTTTAACTCTGCTGGTGCCATTCTATATGGCGGAATAGATATAGGACGAGTGTCAGGAAAAATATCTATATTGAAGTCTATTTCTCTCTTGAGGGTCTCCGAGAAGATCATCTGGAAAGACTTCTGGAAACTCTTTTACTATTGAAACTAGCTGAATATGAGGTATCTCAACACTAGAGTCATTAACTCGGACTAAGTGATAGAAATAACCCTTGGACTAACTTTATTGCCTTATTGTACGAAATAAAATGACCCTTAGGCACTTCTGAACTACTTTTCCACTCTAAAACTGGCTCATTTGGAAATTGGAACTTGACAACTCGGGTTCTAGAAACAAATGAGGCATAATAACATGAAGCTAGTCCATACCAAGAATAACATCAAAATCTACCATGTCTAACTTAACTAAATCAACCATGGTGCTCTTGTGATTGACGGAAACGGTACGATCACGATAGACTAATCAATAGGTATAGAAACAATGAAGGGCTCACTACATTTTTTAGGAAGAACATCAAAATTCATCACAACATAAGGAGTTACAAATGATAAACTCACTCATGGATCAATCAAAGCATAAACATCAAAGTTAAAGACTTGGATCATACTAGTGACAACATCTGGAGAATCCTCTTGTTCTTGGCGACTCATGATAGCATAAAGGTGGTTTGCTTCTTCGCCATTCCCTAAAGTAGCTCCTCTAGGTGCATGGCTCTATATGGTGAAGCAATTGAATAAGACTCGGCTTTATTGCCCCTATTACTACTTCCCTACCTGTTCTTTGGATACTCTCTCATGAAATGACTATTCTGGCCACACCTGAAACAACTAGTGGAGCCATCGCAACACATCCCTGGGTGGTTCCTACTTCACTTAGCACATGTAGGAGGCTTACTACGCCCTTGTGCCATACTACTTTGAGAATAGGTAGGTTTAGCTTTGAAATTTTGACTATTGTACTCACCTTTGTTCTTTGGCACAGGTGCACTAGTAGATGATGGAGCACGTCCCTTTTGTTTTTGTTCGAAGGAAGACCAGTTCGCATTACTCTTTTACTGCCCGGACTCATTCACTGATGTCTTAACCCTCTTATTCTTAAACTCTCTCTATCCCTCAGCTTGTCCTCCTCAACTTGTTGCACATGGATCATTAGCCTTGCTATGTCCATATCCTATATCAACATAGCTGCCTTGCCTTCCTTGCTTGATTGGCGAGACAACCCAGCAATGAATTAACTCATCATGCTCTTCATGTTAGCAACCATCTCTGGAGCATACCGGGAAAGTTGTGTGAACTTTAGACTGTACTCATGAACGCTGAAATAATCCTGCTTAAGAGTGAGGAACTATCATACCTTTACTTCTCTTAGTTCTCGGGGGGGGGGGGGACGCCCTAAGAAGGCCTCTTCAAAAGAAGCCCAACTCACAAATAGTGCATCTTCAGCTCGGTGTTCTTCCATTGATTAAACCCAACCCCAACAACACCCTTCATTTGGTATGCAGCTAGTTCCACCCTCTCAGTATCAGTAATATGCATGATCTCAAAAACCTTCTGAAGCTCTTCAATAAAGTTTTCTGGATCCTCAGTGACAATTTAACCTATTAAGCTTGGTGGATTCATCCTTAAGAACTCACGAATCCTCAAAGTGTCAGTCACTTCCTGTTGATTCCCTCTCGTTTGCCCAACTTGATTGGTCACAACTTGGCTCAATATTTGGATAGCTTCACGAAATTCGGCATTGGTGACCTCTCCTTGGGGTTGCACTTCTGGTGCATTGGGTACCCCTTGTTCCTTGGTTCAACATTTCTTCTAGTGGGATGACCTTTGAAAACTCTTCATGGCGGCATGATCTGAAAGACATGCACAAGCACAAGTTAGAAAGAAACTTTTTAGAGATAAACAGTAACGCACGAAATGAGTATGAAAGAGTTAGAGAATTCCTAAATGTTTCAACCTCCTAATTATATATGTGGTGTGCTTCACACCAATAACTAGGATTGTACTTACATTGCTTCATAGACTATCTAGGACTCTTGAATTCTACGCTCTGATACTTAGTTTGTAAACGCCCCGAGCCTACACCCTCGGTAGGACTGACACTCGAGAACTATTGCTGGCTATTAGCGAACCCTTGGCCTTACTTACTTACTCAGCGGAAGACTTAAACAAAAGAATATGATCTCAAATGATAAACTCATGAAATAACTTAGAATGTCTTTAGGAGAAACATTCAACTTGCCAAGATGGCAACTCAAGTCTCAAAACAGAAATCAATAACAAAATAGTGACAATTGAATTAACTAACTATCTATCTATGATGCCTCTAAAACTGGGAGGGATGTCGGGATAGTACCCCCGATCATCCTAACAACTGCAAACTACTAAAGCTATGTAAATAGGGGTCCTCCGGAAAGCAAGGAGGCTTACCACAAGACTCTGAATGCTCAATTGGATAAACGAAGCGATGGATGCTGATCGATCCTGATTACATGTATATGCATCATAAAAAGTTACATGCCAAAATGACATCATTACATTTAATTTACGAGCATGCGAGGGGAATATTAAAACATGATATAAGCTTGAAAGAAACTGATAGAACAAACCTGGTCTCAACTCAACTCATTTCAATATAAAGCAATAATGTAAATGCAATATAAAGAAAAACATTTAAAACATGAATCACAACTCTGTGTATTTAGAAATACCATAGTAACTCTGAATGTATGCAGGGATATAATATGAACTCTGGAATGTATATAAAATACAATTTACTACTGTGTATATAAGAATACAAAATAATTATGTCAGAGTTTCTCTAACCGACAACCACCACGTAAGAGATATTGTGATGATACAACATTTTGCCTCACATTGCCAGGGACGTCATAAACCTTGTCAAGAGTATATAACCTGACTACTAAGTGGATCCACTAGTGTATGCTTAAAAGCACTAAGGAATCATCTAAAAATTGTGACCCTTTTCTACCCATAGTGTCTACATGTTTTATGGGGGCTGGGAGTTGTCTGAACTCTCCCCCATATCGGTGCTCAATACTACTTTTAAATATAATACTAGCTTTTATGTTTAAAAACATAACTTCATTCTTTCATTTGAGATATTTGCTCAAAACATAGCTGAAAGGCTCTTCTTGGTAATCAAAGTTTCCTCTCTTGCTTAATTGTGAAAACATTTACTCTTTACTGAAAAACTAACTTAACGGCTTTTTTGGAAATCAAAGTTTCCTCTCTTGTATAAATGTGAAAACATTTTTACTCTTTGGGAATGCATAGTCCCGATATACTCTATTGAAGAAATGAAGTTCAATCTTTACTCTTTACGTAACTTAAAACTCAAGTCTTAAAACAAGCTTAAAACGTTTGTAAAAGACTTTTGGAAAACTCTATGAACTTCTCTTGACTTGACTCTTAGCTTTCCTTGAATTGAATTATGGATTCAAGACTCATGATCTCGTGTTATGGATGATTTCATGTTGTTAAGACATACCTTAGAGTGTAGAAATCAACTAGAAAACTTAGGTTCATTTCAAGGGAAATAGTATGGAAAGAAGTGGGGAAAAGTAGAAGACGCGGCGTCCCTCGAACTCTGAGTTGTGCGGGGTGCTAGGGACAAAACTTCAGAACATAAGTTGCGGTGCACTAGCTTGCGTCGCCCCCCCGGGCCCCAACTACAAACATCTTATGGGGCGCTCTGAGTGGCGCGGCGCCCCATGCCCTTTCCCAGAAAATCCCCAATTTTTCTTACTCGTTTTTCAAATCTAAATCCTCTACATTCACTTGGTTCTTTCCCCAAACACTTATATTTGACTACATAATCAAAATATGCATGAATCTACTCAGAACAACATTTAATTTCATGAAACTAACTGAAGAACTTCTCTAAACTTCAACAATCAAGATTCAAATGAAACTTTCACCATATTCATCAAGAACTCATTAACTCTTCTTTGAAGAACATAATTACGCTAAATCAAATCATGATTTGCGCGTGGGTGAACTAACCAAACTCTATGTGATCACATATCTCGTAGGGATCAACCCTTGGAGAAATCCTCAAGAACAATAAACTTTGGCTCTTTCTCCACTTTTCTCATGTTACGTTCTTTATCTAAAAACCCTAGCGTGAAATCTTTGAGTGTGTAAACTGACCAAATTCATTTTAGACCCCTATGTAACTACCAAAAATGAAATATTTTAATTGGGTAGTGAAAAGACCATAATACCCTTCTAAAATCCGATTTTGACTTTCCTTATCTGGACAACCCATCTTCAACTGGGCCTATCTCACTCATACAAACTCGATATCGCGCAAACTCAGCGGCGTTGGCAAGATAATTCAAAGACATTTCCTACGGTATCTTGTATCACACCTAACTCATCCTGAGATAGGAGTAATGTACGTTTGAAGTTGAACAAAAACTCATACTTAACTTAATTTTGTCAAATTTCAAGATTTTTCATTCTTTACAAAAAAAAACTCTTTCTAATTCTAGTTCCTTCTTGTTGCGGGGTGTTTCAAATAGTGTAGGGTGCTTCACCCTATACTAAGACAACATATTCATGCTAATACATAAATTCATGACAGTAGAGACACAGAGGTCCATAATACACAATCAGACACTATAGTGATTTGTATAGGAAGACAATTCAAAAAGTGGCACCCTACCAACAAAACATTCCCAATGCAGATTCAAGGGAACACATAGATAATATTACATACATGAGAACTAACAATTTCTTTGATATTCTTAATGATGAAGTTACAATTAATAAGGAACAGAAAAACAAGTACCCCTCAGTTGGTACCTCAAGGAAGGAATGGGATAAAGTCAAAGAAAATGAGCAACATACAAAAGACAAAAAAATTGTAATCAAGTGACTACCCAATAATGGATTTCCAAAGAATTTTAACCAAAGGAGAAGGAAAGAAAAAATCATTAGGAAAATAAAGACATCAAGGTGAGTAATCCAGGAGAAAATATTGTAGAGAAGGACGCAATTGTAGATCCAAGTGGACCTGCAAGATAAAATCATTATTCTCAGGAGCTACTGAACACATAGGGAAGGCGGAATGGTTTTTTATAATGCTACATTGGAGACCGAGGGAAGGGATCTGCAAGGGATGTCTGATCATATTGCCCCTTGCAGGTGAAAAAAGTGATAAAAAAGTTTGTGATTGTAAGGGGATATTTGAAACATTACCAAACCTATGCATGGAGAAGGGGGTCAAGACAGTGAAGAGACCATTGTTTTAGCCCAGAATCGTGAAAAATACATTATTGTAGGGGAGGGAGATACTAGTGCCTCTTCAAATGATAGCTGAAAGTGATTTTCCATCAGGTCATGATTCATACCAGCATATAGAAGAATTGGAGGGGAGTGTCAATGATACAACAAATAAAACTATACATGTTGGGAGATCAACACCAATGGAAGCACTGCATGCTTTGGTATCTCACCCGGAGGGGAAACTGGTACCAGCATAGCACTGCTCAATGAACTTAGTTAAAGAAGCTAGTAGTGGTAAAGATATAGAAGAATATTTTGACGGAGAAAATGAATCTAACATGTTATAAGTATGTAAAGAGGCAGCCTTATTCTCTAAGTTACTAACCAGAGAAAGAAAGGGTAAAAGCAACAGAGATAGAACAAGTACCATACCTTCAAGGGTGCAGGCCAATAGAGGGGTTGAATCAAGTTTCAAATGAATTATAAAGCTTTATTTTGGAATATTAGTCTATTAATACGCAACAGGCCTTTCAGAGAGTTCAAATGCTACATAGTCATCATAAGTTATTGTTGATTGCTTTAATGGAACCATTTCAAGATGCTAGGCATATTCAGAGGTATAAAAGAAGAGTAGGGATGAGTTATGGTAACTACAATTTTAATGGTCAAATTTGGGTGTTTGTTAGGGAACATATTTAGATAGGTGTTATATCAGATTTAGAACAAAAGTTGACTTTACATCTTACACTAGAGAATGGTTCCCAAATCCTTGCATCTTGTATATATGCTAAGAAGGCTGCTCTTCTAGGAGGATATTTTCATATTAGATAGGATTTTTCTTTTCCATGGATGACTATGGAGATTTTAATGTGATATTGGGTGAGGAAGAAAACGTTGGTGGCTTACCAGTTTACACACAGAAGTATGATGGTTCTGTTGAATGCTTGACTTCTAGTGGATTGGATGATGTGAACTTCCCTGAAAACCCCTTCACATGGTGGAATGGCAGTGCAGATGGTGAATCAATAATTAAAAGACTGGATAGGGTTGTGGTAAATAAAATTTTACAAGATCTTTATGGTAATATTAGGATACAACATTTGGCAACAAGTGCCTGACCAAGCTCCACTGTTGCTTTCTTGTGTAGTCAACAATGAGGCTATTAGACCTTTTAAGTTCCTCAACTTTTCGACTGATAAAGAAGACTTAAGGGAAGTGGTTGAGCACAATTAGGTGGAAAATGCATTAGAAGATATGTTTGTGCAGTTTAAATAGGAGCAAAAGAGAACTAAGAAGGATTTAACTAATGCAGGAAGGAAAAGTTTTGGGACACAATCAAACAACTGGCCATTATAAAGGAGATAGTAAAACTAAAGGCGCAAGTATTTTAGATCATCCATCACCTTCACATAGAGGTATCCTCCAATACGATCAGGCAGAATTAAAGAAATATTTACACTTTAAGGAAGAATTTTGGAGAAAAAATAAAGGATGTAGTGGTTTGAAGTAGGGGATAGGAATACTAAATTTTTTACTGCTTGTTCACAGGAAGAAGAAGGAGGTTAGCTTTGAAATGAATTACCAAATCTGATGGAACATGAACTGAGTTTGAAACTGAAATTGCTGAAAATGAATTGATTTTTTTACAAAACAATTCACTAGTGGGAAAACTACTACAGACTCCTCTTTACTACAATATATTAATTTTGTAATTTCCCATGAGGTAAATTAAGAAGCAACTAAGATACCTATGAAGCAGAGATGAAAAAAGTAGTGTTTTAGTTTAATGATGAAAGTTCATGAGGGCCAGATGATTTTTTTGTATGTTTTATGAACATTGTAGGGATATTGTTAAGTTAAATGTTATAAAAGTTGTGTTTGCATATTTCCAGGGAGCTACACTACCAAAATGAATCACTCATACTAATCTAGTGCTATTACTAAAAAGGATATGATTTAATCTTTTTCTGATCTTAGAACTATTAGTTTGAGCAATTTTGTAACAAAATCATTTATCGATTCATACATGATAGATTGAAGGTTTTTCTCCCTAGATTGATATCCCACAATCAATCTGGATTTATTCAGGGGAGGAATACTATTGAAAATGTATTGTTGACTCAGGAAATTATTGCTAACATCCGGTTGAGGGAAAAACCAGACAATATGATTATCAAACTTGACATGGCCAAGGCATATGATAGAGTTGACTGGAGATTTTTTTATCAAAGTTGTAGAGAGAATGGGCTTTAGCTCTATTATGCTAGACATGATCTGGAGACTTACTAAAAACAATTGGTACTCTATGCTAATTAATGGGTAAATATGTGGTTTCTCAATTCTTCAACGGGGATAAAGCAAGGAGTCCCCTATTTCATACTTTATTTATTTTGTTTGGTGAGGTGCAATACAGAGCTTTGAATAATTTGTTTCTAGAGGATGGGTATAGGGGTTATGATCTTCGTAAGTGGAGTGATCAGTTGAATCATCTTGCCTATGTAGATGATACAATTATCTTTGATGCTACTTATAGAAAAATTCTTCAAATGAATATGAATGTACTGAAAATGTATGAACAACAACATGTCTAGCTTATAAATAAGGAGAAGTGTTTCTTTTATTTTTTCAACAAAGCTTCTCACTCTTCTATTCAAACTTTTGAAGAAGTAACAGGATTCTGCAAAGGGAGTTTCGCATTACCTTATGTGGGTGTCCTATAAGCCATTCAAAGAAGAATAAAGTACATTTTAAAGAGCTTATTATGTAGATTCAGAACAAGCTGCATTTGTGGAAACAGAAGCTTTTATCTTTTGGAGGCAAAGAAGTACTCATTAGTCATGTAATGCAGAGTATTCATGTCTATCTATTATCTACTCTTAGTCCTCCCAAATGTATTATTGATGACATTCAGAAGACTTTTGTAAAATTCTTATGGAGTTCTAAGGAAGGGGAAAGAGCTACTCACTGGTTAGCTTGAAGTGTTATTTTTTTGCCTAAGAATGAGAGAGAATTAGGATTTAGATCATTATTTGATGTGTCTAAAGCCTAGTTTGCAAAGTTATGGTAGATGTTTAGAACAACAAATACTTTTTGGTCCAATTACATGTGGAACTAGTATTGTATAAGACAGAGGCCACAAGTAATTGAATGGAAAGGAGGTTCTCAAATTTTGAAAGCTATGCTAAAAGCTAGGGATTTGTTTTATCAAGAAATATGGTGGGAACTTAGAGAATGGCATGCTAGTCTGTGGTATGGAAACTGGACACAACTAGGAGCCTTACATTATTTGATGCATATTTCATAGGATCAGAGTCACCTGGAATCTGCTCAGGATTTATTTAATGAAAATGGATGAAAGACTAATGTATTAATTAATAATTTCAACAATGATATTTGTAATCACATTTTTCAATTTCTTAGAAACATTCCTATTACTAAAGGTAGGGACAAAGCCTGGTGGATGCCACTAAGTGATGGGAAGTTTAAAGTAAGCTCCACTTGGGAGTAATGCAACAGTTGAAGAGACCCTATTGACAATATCTCAAAAAAATTGGAGAAGGGTTTGCCTTTCAAGATTTCCTTTTTTATGTGGAGATTATGGTTTAGAAGAACTCATATAAGGGAGGTGCTGATTAGAAGAAGGATTGTGGATCATGCTGAATGTTTTTGTTCTAACAATAATGCCTATAAACCTTTGCTCACCTTTTTGTTAACCGTCTAATTACTCAATCTGTGTGGAAATAGTTAAGGAATGCAGCAGGACTTAATTTTCCAATTGTTCCACTCAGTCGGATAATACAGGATTGGTGGAAGGATGATGGAGTTCCTAAAGTGATGCCACTTTTTAAAGTAATCCCTGCTTTTATAATCTAGAAAATTTGGAAAAGGAGGAATGCGATTAAAGATGGTAGAAGCATGGCTAAAAATTCAATGCTTTTCGAGATTCAGAAGAACATTTATTTGTTCACCAAGTTTAGATATCCATAGTTAAGAAATATTCCTAAAACATGCTCCACAATTGTCTAGTTCCTTGAAGTGTATTTACCACTGATAAATACTAAAATTTTGAGATGGATTCACCCTTCTACAGGGGTTTATAAGTGCAATATTGATGTTTCATTTGAATATAAGACAAGAGTTATAGCCTTTTGTATGAAAATGAGGAGGGGAATCTGGTGTATGCAGAATCTAAAAGGGTTACAAAAATTCAATTTTGGAGGTTGAGATCAAGGAAATTAAGGAGGGTTTATATTACTGTATTCGGGAGACCTTGGTTCCTTTGATAATTGAGACTGATTCTGTGTTAGCCTAGAAAGTACTAAATGGAGTGTGGGAGGTTCCATGACAGATAGCTTGGGAAGTCTGGCCGATTAAACAAGTGATAAGAATCATGGAGTGGAAGTATACCTAACTTGAGGATTAGAAAAGTGCAAAACAAAAGCTACAGTGGATAAGCATAGGACATTACGAAAGATTTATTACGAGAAAATAGTTACAACAGTATGAGAAAAGGGATATTTGACACGACCATTAATCTCCAAGAGGTAAACATTTTGGTTCAAGGTGTGCGATATGTCGACTTAAACAATGGTATTAATCCTTATGGGGTTCAACCTGTTGAGGAGACTAATCAAAATACTGAGTACCAAATTGCACAAAGGAAGTAAAGGCACGAAACTCATCTTGACAAGGTTCCGTCACTAATGTTTTGGCACCCTTTAGCTTTGCTTATAACCCAGACTCAGGTCGACAATATGCGGGTAGAAGAAGTCTTCAATGGCTTTTGAATCATGACATCAGTGAGAGTTTGATGTGGAGGTGATTGCAGCCCACACTTGGATCTTTCTCGATCCAACGCTTATATCAAGCTCAAAGGCTCTCCAGGAGTTGTTTCCAGTAACAATGTGCTTCAGTTCTTCAGGATACACCATCGATGCCCTCAGCATATGGATGAAGAAAATGAAGACAACCGTTTGGTTTTAGTTTCCTTATTGAGTTTTGTTTGGTTTGGTCTTGCTATTCCTATTTTTTGTTTGGGATTGGGCCACTTTTGGACCTAAGTTTTGTATATTTGTTGGATTTAATTTTTATTTTTTTTTGAGTTTTAATAAATGGACCTGGCCCAATGTTTAATAGAAAAAAAATATACTGCAATATTGTTATATGATAGTATATTATTCTCACTATTATCCAATCATATATATAGTTGTTGTTAACCATCTCTTAAGTCACTTCGTATTCGAAAAGAAGTGTAAAGCCTCTACTTCTTTTTTCTTTCTATTTTTTCTCTCTGCAAAAAATTAATGTTGGCTGAAGGAGAAGCAGTTCCTGAAAATGAATGAATTTTATTTTCCTCATCTCCAATTCCTCATCATCCTCCTCCTCCATAGGCCGCTATTGATATTCTTAAAATAGAGCTACTGTGTCATGAATCATTTAGTCAAATTATTAAGGAGGAAGAAGAAGAAGAAGAAGAAGAAGAAGAAGAAGAAGAAGAAGAAGAAGAAAGAGGAGGAGGAGGAGGAGAAGAAGAAGAATAATTTGTTAGCTCTGAATTGTTTAATGAACATAAGAGATTACGTACATATGAAAAAGAATGTTGGAAGATATGCATCCACCAGGGATCATGGGTCCAGGTCTCTCGATAGAATAATAATGCAAAAAATAAATAACACAATGTAAAATAGGCACAAGAGTTTTACGAGGAAACCTCCTTGCTCAAGGGAGTAAAACCACGACCTCTAACATAAGACTTTCAAACTGTTTTCACTAATCTTCTCAAGCAAAAGCGAAATACAGTATACAGCACAACAATGAGATTAACCTCCTAATATCACACTAAGTAATACAATTATTACTTAACGAGCCTAAACAATGCCTGCATTGCCCAGTACACTAATCAGCAAAGATTAATACACACTTTTACAATAAGACACAAAATTACCCCTAACTATGTTCTTACCAAGATTTTCACAATATTTAAAACGTTTCTAACACAAGAGAAACGAATCCTACAAGTTAAGTACAAATACAAACAATCAAGTGCAGTAGCAGGTACGGAAAGCACTACTTCAGTTGATCAAGGCCTTGTTGTATGTGTTCTTGTGCTTGAGTTCTTCCTTGAAAATGACCTTGCCTTTTTAAGTTTGTGAGGTTTTGTTTTCTAAATCTTGAGTTTGTGTTTGGTTGAAGGGACAATATCAAAAAGACACAAACTCCTTTGGATTGCCCATTGGCTGAGAGCCTGCTTCTCTGGAAAGACGTGCACCTACCACATCAGAGGTGGCAGCTTTCCTGACAGCTATCTTTTTGTACTTTCACATACGCAGTCTTGCAGAGATCAGGTCTCTTGCAAACTTTTCTTAGTAAGTTCTTGAGAAAACTTGTTGGCTCACTCTCCTTTGAATGAATGAATTGATTTGTTGTTTGTCATGTTGATTAAGTCAACCATAAAGAGTTATTGACCGTTGAACAACCAACTTTCTCCATTTTGATTAGTGTGGTACGTTGATTCCTCACCAACCTTTGACAGGACACTCTTCCAGTTGTATACCATTGAAAATCTAGATAAGAGAACTCTGCCAGGTACCAGATCCCTGCATTTTGTGAGCAACTGAAAATGACAATCTTGTCCACTCTTCCTATTGGTGTAGTACACCGCACTTTTTTCCTACCACGTGACATCACAACTTTACAGTTGTACCCCACTTAAATCTAGACGAGAGCACTCTGCTAGGGACCAGGTCCCTGCAGTTGTGAGGATCATCAAAACACCTAGAATATGACATTTCCCCCTTTTTTAATTATGACACACAAATATTCCTCACACTGGTTTGTTAATTTATTTCACTCTCATCGGTCCCAATAAAAAGGATTTGGTTCCTTGTCAAATCTCTATGTATGTTAAATCATCAAAACATAACATCAGCTCCCAAATAACATTTTCCCCTTTTTTGATAATAACAGACTTTTTCACTAGTTCCCCCTATCAAAAAGAACTCTTCAGATAACTGGAGTTTCATCATCTCCGAAGTTTGTCAAATCATCAAAACATCAAAATAACATTTTCCCCCTTTTTTATGATGAAAAACTGGTTCAACTTATTCGCCCTATCGGCATGACCATGTCCCATTCAAGAGCTAACATTGATTCCCCCTATCGGCATGACCATGTCTTCTTCAAGAAGCTTCTTCAAGTTGCTAACATCATTGATCTCATACCTTAACAATATTTTCCCTCTTTTGACATCATAAAAATGGTTAAATCAGTAAACCAAGTTGACAGAAATGTAGTTCAAGCAAATTCATGGCCACTTGGGCAACACTGATTATGAGTAAAAATGCATAAAGTAATGAGACAAGTCAGTAGAAACAAGACATTTTTCATCCATTAAAAATATGACTACGAATGAAAACCAGAACAATGCCCACTCAATTTCGATAGAAAAAAAGGAATGGGGACTGACACAGAAGGTTAGGAAGAGAAGGAATGACTTAGAGGCAAGGTATTGAAAGAATAAAATTAGTAGAGCATATCCCTTGACAAAGTATTTTCAGAAGCCTCTTTAGAAACTCACATTCTTTGTTGCCTAACCTTAATGTTGAACCTTCAGGGCTACCAGTTTGTTTTTATTATTTTAAACATCAGACACTCTCTTATTCATAAAGCTTTGAGTCCGTAGAATATCAACCTCTTCCTTTTTGAACATCATCTTTTCCACCTTTTTCCTTTTGTTTGTTGGACATGGTTCCTCTTCACACTTAAAAACAACTTGATCAGAAAATTCTCTAGTAAGAGCAAAGGGTTTAACCATTTGAGGTGTTTTTTCAGAGAGGATAAAAGAGGATTTTAAACATTTTTTATTTTGGAGAGGGATTTGAAAAGAAATATAGAGTGTGAAGAAAGTGAAAAGGTGTGTTATAAGAAAGAAAGTGTCATTTTGGTATTAAAAAGATGGGACAACGGTCAGATACCTGAATGACAGACATGTGGCAATTGCAACGGTTCTCATGCATAATTCAAACTGCAATGTTAAGAGTGCTAACCTTTGAGAACGGATCGGGTCCCTCTCTGTAGTTTGAATGTGACTGCCTAGATCTGTGGTGACCTCCATTTTCCTTCTGCCCTTTTTCCATGTGTATATACCTACAGAAGGTATGAGACTGAATTTGCTAAAACAAACATAACTGAAAGGCAAGGATACCTGCTCCCTTTGCATAGTCATGAAAGAGTTGATTGCTTCAGGCAAGATCCATTCAAGAAGGTTTCAATATTCCCAACATCAATTTGATTATCTCAGCAAGGTCTTCTAAGAGCTTCAAGATGTTGCTTGATCCATGAGAGTTGAGCCTATCAAGCTGCACTTGCTTCATTATCTGCCTCAGTTGTTGAAAGAGAAACCAAATCTTGCCTTTTAGTTCCCCATAAGTTAGAGATCACCTTGGAACATAAGCTAATCCTGAGGTACTCTTTCTATCAACTTGATACCCAGTATAATCAGCATCACATGTTCCTCTAAGTCGAAAAGTCTACTCACGGACAAAATAGAACCAGGTCCTTATTTTTTATCAGACATCAATTGCCCTGAACGCTATGCTATCATCTTCCCTATAGCTAAGTCCTTATAAGAGTATACAACTGGTCCTTACTTAGGGCTTTAGTGAAGATGTTAGCCACTTGATCTTCCATTTTGCTAAACTTCATGATAACATTACCCCTCTTTAACATTGTCTTGACTTCAAGTATGTTAAGCCATTTGAGCAGCTCATTGATGTAATTTTCTTGATACCTAAGGGTACCTTTAGAGGTTTGCTTGATCTACAGCTCCAAGAAAAAATTTAATTCCTCCATTATGCTAACTTCAAAACTCGCTTTTCATGAGTGCAACAAACTTTTCACACAACACCTCAAAAGTTGCTTCAAAGATTACATCATCAATATGTACTTGAATAAACAACAATTCACTTTCATGTGATTTCAAAAGGGGGTTTGTCAATTTTACTCTTTTGAAGCCATTGTTGAAGTGGAATTTGGACAACCTATCAGCTTGTTGGGAAACCGAGTGTCATACTTTGCTTCTTTCCAACTGAGCTTGATCAGCTTCTTCATCCTCACCTTTAGAATTCACATTATCAGTTTGAACTACATCATCTTTGTTCAACACTGTCTACAGGATCGGGTCCCTCATCAGGTTCATCAACTGCATCAACTTCCTTGAGATTGCTAGATTCATGAAGAGAATATTCTTCAGCAAGCTCCCTATTTAGACCGTCTCTCTGAATCTGAAGCAACCCTTCTATCTCAGAATCTTCTTTCTTTTGCAACTACTCAATTCTTCCAGACTCTTCAAAAATCACATGACCATCTTTTTATACACCCGACAAGCCTTGCTGGGGAAGAGTATACAACAACTATTTTTCATCAATATTGAGATCAAACTTCTTAATATCATCATTGTGGTCACAGAACATGTAGTATTCACCACTTAAGCCTGAAAGTTGTTTCGAAGATTAAAAGATAGCTTATTCCACTTGAAGGATGATCTAATATGTTTCACTTTAACACAAGCATTACAAACTTTCTCATCTGCAAATTTTATTTTGGACAGACCACAGACCAGGTCCCTTGACACAATTTTGTTGAGCAGAAGAGCCCTCACATGACCGAGTCTCCTGACTCATTGATCAGTATTCTCACCTTGACCACAAAGGGAAGTGAGACTGTTACTACGAGCGGTGTTCAGATCAGCAATATGCATGTTCTTGCATCTCTTTTCTATTAACATCATCACCCGAGAGAGAAATTTTGTGACAACACATTTTTTTTGACAAGATCTTAACTTCATTTCATTCATCACAAATCTATGAAACACTTGAAAGATTGTACTTCAACTATTCACATAGTACACATCCTCAATAATGTGTTCAATAGATTTTCAAGTTCTGCCTACACCAAGAATGTACCATTTCTTGCAAATACCAAAAGAGACACTATTACCTTGAAGTGCGTTGAGAGAGAGGAAATTTTGTAGTATTCAGTCATGTGCTTTGAGCATCCACTGCTCACAAGTCAACACTGACTGATGCTACCTCCTCTCATTTGCATAGCAAATCACTTGTTAACCTTGGGAACCCATTTGAGACGGAGTTCAAGTAAGCAGATAACTGAGTGATAAGAAGATCTTTTGTCCAGCGAGACAGACTGGTTTTCTTCAACTCGGAACCAGAAGCAAGACCAGGTCCCTTCTTCAGTCTATTCCTCTATTTGCAATAGTTTGACAAACTTCCTTCATATTTTTTCAAAACTGAACATTCTTTCTTAAGATGTCCATATCGACCACAATGCACACATAACAGATAATTAGCATCAGAAACATTTTTGTTGTGAGGATTGTATGAGGAATCTATCTTTTCATACCCCAACCCTCTTCTACTATTGTTGCCTTGACCAATTAGATCTGTAAGTATCTTAGAGGAGTTGGTCCATTTAAGGGATATTTCCATTTCTTCTTTTACACATACTAGGTCCCTCTCCAGCACAAGATTTTTCTCCAAAGCCAATTTCATATTCATTTTAGCAGTGTGCAACTTATTTTCAAGCTCCCACTGCAGAGTGCTGGCCTTGTTCTTTCCTTTAAAAATTGTAGTAGTCAAACCCCTTTCCTTTTCCATCAGTTCTAGATTTTTAGCTTCTAGAACAATCATTTGGCTTTCAATATCATATATTTGGGCAACTAAAGCAATTCTTCCAACTTGATAGATGTCTACGTTATTGTTCATGAGATCATTCTTAATTCTTAGCTTACTTAATAGATCAAGTAATACAACAACTAGCTTTCTCAATTTACTAGTAGAAAAGGTATTCAAGTTTTACTTAAATTAAGATAGAGTTACATTTTCATCACCATCTTCCTCATCGGACTTTGCCATGAAAACATCATTTGAGTGTTCAGAATCATCTTAGTCACTTGAAGAATTTTCCCATGCAGCCAAATCCTTCTTCACCGCCTGGAAAAAGGCTTCTCTTCTACTTGTCTTGTCATAGACCTATTCCCCCTCTTTGTCTTTTACCTCCTTGTGGTAAGATTTATGCATAGGACAGTCTCTCATGGAGTAACCTTTTTTAATACACTTGTAACACATGTCCCTAGAACTTGTAGCATTGTCATGATTTTCTTTCTTCATGAAACATCCATGTTCACTCACGATTTTTTTAGATCTTTGAGTGAAACAGCCCATGTTCTCATCTATTTCAGGGGTTTCACTTTGTGACACCTTTGAAGCAAGTGATTCATCCCTTTTGGCATCTCTCTTCTGATCAGCATCACCATTCAGATCTGCCCTCATGTCTTCACCCTTCAGAATGAGACCCTTCCCTTTTCTATGCATCTCACGAACTTGAAGATGCTTAAATAGTGCACACAATGTCACTACTTCAAGCTCCCTTGTCTCATTGCCTATCACAAAATCATTTGTCTAAGATCTAGGAAGAATTTCCAGTATCTTGGAGACTTGCTTGCACACGGGGACTAGTTCTTCAAGGAACGTGAGCTTATCTGTAATGGTAGAGAATCTGGTGCGCATTTCATGAATGGTTTCACCTTCTTTCATGTTGAAACTTTTGAACTGAGTAGTAAAGAAATATAGCTTAGATTTCCTTGTTTCCTCAGTACCCTCATAAGTTGTTCTCAATAGATCCCAGATTTCTTTTGTTGATTCGCACGATGAGATCAGATCGTATACGTTTACTATAATGCCACACATCAGCAGCTTCGTGGCTTTGTGATTTTTCTGGACTAGTCTTTTGTTGGAGTCATTATATTGTTGTTGAGTTTTGGGCATGACTCTTGTAATATCTCAATTTTTAATCTCCATGGTTGGCACAAAAAGACCTTCACATATGACGTCCCATACCTCAATGTCCTCAGCCAAGAGATAGTCTCTCATTCAAATCCTCCAATGTCAATAGAACTGACTATCAAAATGAGATGGTCTTGTGGGAGACATAACTCTTTGCACGCTCACTGATGTCGTCATTTCTTGCTGGAATCTCTCTCTTGGTGTTAATCGGATAGAGAGCTCAGTCTCTGACACCACTTGTTAGAATGTATGAGTCCACTTGTAATCACGGGACAAGGTCCCTCGACAGAATAACAAAGTAGAAAATAAATAACATAATGAAAAACAAGCACAAGAATTTTACGTGGAAACCTCCTTGCTCAAGAGAGTAAAACTACGACCTGTAACACATGAGTTTCAAACAATTTTCACTAATCTTCTCGAGTAAAAGTGAAGCACAATTTACACCACAACAATGAGATTAACCTCCTAATCTCACACTAAGTAATACATTTGTTACTTAAACAATACTAAACAATGCCTGCATTGCCTACTACACTGATCCTCAAAGATTAATATAGACTTTTACAGTAAGACACAAAGTTACCCCTAACTATGTTCTTACCAAGATTTAAAACGTTTCTAACACAAGAGAAATGAATCATACAAGTTAAGTAATAATACAAACAATCAAGAGCAGCAGAAGGTACGAAAATCACTTCTTTAGTTGATCAGGTCCTTGATGTATGTGTTCTTGTGCTTGAGTTCCTCCTTGAAGATGGCCTTGTCTTTTTATGTTTGTGAGTTTTTGTTTGCCAAATCTTGAGCTTGTGTTTTGGAGAAGAGACTGTATCAAAAAGACACAAACTCCTTGGGACCGCCCATTGGCTGAGAGCCTGCTTCTATGGAAAGACATGCACCTACCACATCAGAGGTAGCAGCTTTTCTAACAACTGCCTTGTCGTCCTTTCATATATGCAGTCTTGCAGGGACCAGATCCCGTGCAACCTTTTCTTAGTGTGTTTTTGAGAAGACTTTCCAACTCACACTCCTTTTGAATGAATGAATTAATTTGTTGTTTGTCATGTTGACTAAGTCAACCATAAAAAGTTATTGACCGTTGGACAAACAACCTTGTCCATTCTGATTGGTGTAGTATGCTGATGCCACACCAACCTCTGACAGGACAGCTTTCTAGTTGTATATCATTTAAAATCTAGATAAGAGAACTCTGCCACAGATCGGGACCCTGCATTTTGTGAGCCACTAAACAAATAGTCTCGTCTACAATTCCTATTGGTGCAGTACACTGCACTTTTCACCTATCACCTGACATGACAACTTAACAGTTATACCCCACTTAAATCTGAATGAGAGCACTCTGCTAGGGACCAGGTCCCTACTTTTGTGAGGATCATCAAAACACCTAAAATTTAACAAAGAAGAAGATTTAATAAAGGTTGTTTCTTGTAACATCTCACTAATTGAAAGAACTAGAAAAAGTTAGAATTGGGAATAATCATTTTTGGAAAGAATATAAAAATTTGGACAATGTGTTAAGTATGTTAAGTTGAGTTTTTGGTCAACATCAAACGACCATAACTGCTACATCATGATGAGTTAAGTGTGCTTCCTGATACATAAGAAAGATCATTGAATTATCTTTCCAACGCCGCCAAGTTTGCATGATACCGAGTTCGTATGACTGAGATATTCCCATTGGAAGTTGAGTTATTTGGATAAGAAAAGTCCAATCCGGATATTTAAAGGGTAGTTTAGTCTTTTCCTTGTCCAATTGTTTTATTTCATTTTTGGTAATTAAGTTAGGGTCTAAAATGAATTATATCAGTTACGCTTTTACCAAAATATGCTAGGGCTTGGAGAAAAGAGAAAAAAGGTGAAAGGAGAAGAAAAGTTCATAGTTCGTCGAGTTCTTGGAGATTTTCGTGTGGATTTCGACAAGGGTTAATCCCTACAAGGTATGTGAGTTCACACAGCATTGGGTTCGTTCACCCACACGCCAAACATGTGTAATTCAGCATGAATTTTTCCTAAAAGTTTAAAGTTTGAATGTTCTTGATGTGTGTTCTTGAATTTACTTTTGTTCTTAAATTTGGGATTAGATTGAGGAGTTCTTGAGAGTTTAAGGTCGATTTTAGAGTTGTGTTTGATTAGATTATTGTGTAAATATGCTTTAGAATCTAAAGAGAATTGGAGAAAAGGAATCGAATTTAGGCGATTTGGGGTTAAAAATGATGAAGAAAAAAGCAGAATCTGGGTACGAGGTCCGCGATGTAGGCCGGATACTCAGAATTGACAATTTTTCTCTGCGAAGCAGAGCAACCACGGACCGTTCTGCCTCAAAACTTATTTCACTACCAAATAATTAAATGCATCTCCGCATCGTGGACTTTCTTCCACATAGTGATTTTATGATCTTTTCTCGTGTTTAACTATATATAAACACTTCTAAACGTCATGAGATCTTTCCTATCACAATTCTCAATCCTTGAATCCATAATTCAATTCAAGGATCAGTTAAGAGTCAATTCAAGAAAAGTTAAGAGCCAAGTCAAGAGAAGTTCATAGAGTCTTCCAAAAGTCTTTTACAAATGATTTAACTTTGTTTTAAGACTTGAGTTTTGAGTTGAGTAAAGAGTAAAGTTGAAGTTCATTTCTTCAAAGTATATGGGGACTATGTATTCCCAAAGAGTTAAAATGTTTTCACATTTAAACAAGAAAAGGAAACGTTGATTTCCAAAGAGCTGTTGTGCTAGTTTTCAGAAAAGAGTAAGTTCTTTCACAATTAAGCAAGAGACGAAATTTTGATTTCCAAGATAGCCTTTAAGCTAAATTTTTGAGCAATTATCTCAAATCACAAAAAGAAGTATGTTTTTTTAAACATAAGATCTAATATCATATTTTGGGAGTAGTATTGAGCACCGATATGGGGAGAGCTAAGACAAATCACAGCCCCCATAAACCATGTAGCCACCATGGGTAGAAAAGGATCATACTTTTTTGATGATTCCATAGTGCTTTTTAGCATAGACTAGTGGATCCACTTAGTTAAGGCATTTTATATGACGGTAAAGTATAGGACAGTTCTGGCAGCGTGCGTAAGACGTTGTATCACCACTTAGGCTCATAGTGGTGGTTGTCGGTAAGAGAAGCTCCCACAGAAACTATATTCATTTATTATATGAGTAAAGTTGAGTTTGTTATTGCAGTTTTTTTAACGAACTAAGTTGTTTTCTACTGTTTTAAAAGCTTTTCTTTATATTGCATTTATGCTATCAATTTATATTGAAATGAGTTCAGTTAAGTTGACTTGAGTTTAGCCGGGTATGTTTTTCCGTTCCTTTCAAGCTTATGTCTTGTTTTACAATTCCCTTCACATACTCGTGCATTCAATGTACTGATGCCACTTGGCCTGTACCTTATAATGATGCAGAAACACATAACCAAGATCAGCATCTAGCGTATCATTGATTCTAGTTGAGCTCCAGAGTTTGTTAGTGAGCCTCTTTTCTTCTAAAGGATCCCTTTTTATTGCTTTTCAGTATTTAGTTCATTAGGATATCGTTGGTCTTGTCCCGACATCCATCTCAGTTATTAGAGGCTTCAGAGATAGACAGTCAGTTAGTTCATTTGTCGTGTGATAGACTTCATCTCTATAAAGTTTCTTTCTAACTCGTGCTTGCGTGTAACCGATTGTGAGCTGGGCTATGTTTGAGAATGCCTTCATAGGACGCTTCTTTCCCTGTGAGCTAAGAGAGGCAAATATAAGAGAGTTTCTCACACTTAAGTAGGATTCTTTAAGCGTTCATGAGTATGGGCTGAAGTTCACCCAACTTTCTCGTTATGCTCTGGAGATGGTTGGGGATATGACGAGTAGGATGAATCTGTTTGTTGTTAGGTTGTCTCGTCTGTCAAGTAAGGAAGGTAAGACAGCCATGCTAATAGGTCACATGGACATAGAAAGGCTGATGATCCATGTGAAGCAAGTTGAGGAGGACAAGCTAAGGGATAGAGAAGAGTTTAAGAATAAGAGGGCTAAGACATCAGGGAATGAATCCAGGTAGAAAAAGAGTAATGCGAGCTGATCTTATTTCCAACATAAGCAGAAGGGACCTGCTTCATCATTTGCCAGTGCACCTGCACCAAAAACAAAACTGAGTACAATAGTCAAAACTTCAGAGCTAGACCTACACAGTCTCAAGGAAGTGTTGCACAAGGAGGTAATGGGACCTCTACATGTGCTAAGTGTGGAAGAACCCTCCTAGGTAAATGCCACGATGGCTCCACAGGGTGTTTCAAGTGTGGACAAGAAGGTCACTTCATGAAAGATTTCCCTAAGAACCGGCAAGGTAGTGGGAATCAGGGCAATAGAGCCCAATCTTCATCAGTTACTCCACCAGACAGGGATGCACCTAGATGAGCTACTTTCGGTACTAGAGGGGGAGCAAACCGCCTTTATGCAATCACTAGTCGGCAAGAGCAAGAGAACTCTCCAGATGTTGTCACTGGTATGCTTAAAGTCTTTACTCTTGATGTTCATGCTTTGCTAGACCCATGACCAAGTTTATCTTTCTTAACTACTTATGTTTCAAATAAGTTTGAATTTATTCCTGAGAAACTCTGTGAACCCTTTTGTGTTTCTACACCTTTTGGGGAGTCTATCCTAGCTGAGCGAGTTTATGGTGATTATGTCATTTCCATCAATCACAAAGACACCATGGCTGATTTAATTGAGTTAGACATTTTTGATGTCATTCTAGGTATGGACTGGCTTCATGCCTGTTATGCCTCCATTGATCGTAGAACTCGAGTTGTTAAGTTCCAAATCCTTAATGAGCCAGTCTTATAGTGGAAAAGTAGTTTAACAGTTCCTAAGGGACGTTTTATTTTCTACCTTAAGGCAAGAAAGTTAGTTTCCAAGGGGTGTGTTTATAACTTAGTCCGATTTAATGACTCTAGTGTTGGGATAGCTCCTATTCAGTCAGTTCAGTAGTAAGAGAATTTCCAGAAATCTTTCCTGATGATCTTCCTGGAGTCCCTCCAGAGAGAGAAATAGACTTCAGTATAGACGTTCTTCCAAATACTCGTCCTATATCTATTCTGCCATACAGAATGGCTCCAGCAGAGTTAAAAGAGTTGAAGGAGCAATTGAAAGATCTCCTAGAGAAGGGTTTTATTCGACCGAGTGTCTTAACTTGGGGCGCTTTGGTCTTGTTTGTGAGGAAGAAGGATGGTTCCCTTAGAATGTGTATAGATTACTGTTAGTTGAACAAGGTTACCATCAAGAATAAGTATCTTCTTCCGAGAATTGATGATCTCTCCGATCAACTTCAGGGTGCTATTTGTTTCTCTAAGATAGACCTTAGATCCGGCTACCATCAGTTAAGAGTAAGGGATTGTTATAATCTAAAGACAGCTTTCAGAAACTGTTATAGTCATTATGAGTTTCTGGTCATGTCCTTTGGTTTGACTAATGCGCCTGCAACATTTATGGACATTATGAGTAGAATATTCAAACCTTATTTAGATATATCTGTTATCGTCCTCATTGATTACATACTAATCTATTCAAGGAATGAAGAAGATCATCCTAGTCATCTTAGAATAGTTCTCCAAACTCTAAAAGATAGAGAGTTATTTGCCAAGTTCTCTAAGTGTGAGTTTTGGCATGAGTCTGTGGCATTCTTAGGCCACATTGTGTCTGGAGAGGGAATTAAAGTTGATACTCAGAAAATAGAGGTAGTGCAGAATTGGCCTAGACCCATATCTCCAACTGATATTAGGAGTTTCTTGGCTTTGGTTGGCTATTATAGAAGGTTCGTATAGGGGTTCTCATCCATTTCGTCTCCTTTGACCAAGTTGCCTCAGAAAATAGTGAAGTTTCAATGGTCTGAAACTTGTGAGAAAAGCTTTCAGGAATTTAAATAGATATTGACTAGTGCCTTAGTTTTGACCTTACCAAGACGTACTCAAGGTTTTGTGGTGTATTGTGATGCATCTAGAGTTGGTTTGAGTTGCGTATTAATGTTGAATGGCAAGGTTATAGCCTATGCCTACAAACTGTTGAAATTTCATGAGAAGAATTACCCAACCCATGACTTAGAGTTGGTTGTTGTAGTATCTGCTTTGAAGATATGGCGTCATTATTTGTATGGTGTTCATGTATATGTATTCACTGATCACAAGAGTTTTCAGAATGTATTTACTCAGAAAGATCTTAATCTCAGACAAATGAGGTGGTTAGAATTACTCAAAGATTATGACATAAGTATTCTTTACCACCCAGGTAAGACTAATGTTGTTGTTGATGCCTTGAGCAGGTTGTCCATGGGCATTACAGTCCACTTTGAGAAAGATAAGAAAGAACTATCAAAGGATGTGCACAGACTTGCACGCTTAAAAGTTCGACTAATGGATTCCACAGAAGGAGGAGTAGTGGAGATGAATAGGGCTGAATCTTCATTAGTATCAGAAGTAAAAGAAAAGCAAGACCAAGGTCCTATTTTGCTTGAATTGAAGGCAAATGTTCATAAGCAAAAAGTATTGGCTTTTGAACAAGGGGGAGATGGCGTATTGATTTATCAAGGTAGGTTGTTTGTACCAAAGGTAGATGAACTCCAAGAGAGGTTCATGGAGGAAGCTCATAGATCTAAATATTCCATACATACGGGTTCCACAAAGATGTATCGCAATTTTAGAGAGGTTTATTGGTGGAGTAGCGTGAAGAAGGGCATTTGTTACTAAGTGTCTGAATTGCCAACAAGTTAAAGTAGAGCATGAAAGGCCCGGTGGTTTGGCTCAGAATATAGAAATTCTGGAATGGATATGGGAAATGATTAATATTGATTTCATCACAGGTTTACCAAGGTCTCGCAGGCAACATGATTCTATTTGGGTGATTGTGGATCGCATGACCAAATTAGTCCACTATTTTCTGGTAAAGACTACCCGTGCGACATAGGATTATGCTAAGTTGTATCTTCAAGAATTTGTAAAGCTTCATGGGGTTCTGGTCCCTATTATTTCAGACAGAGGTACGCAATTTATTACACAGTTTTGGAAGTCATTCCAAAAGGGCTTGGGTTCAAATGTGAACTTAAGTACTACTTTTCATCCTCAAACAGATGGGCAAGAAGATCGCACTATCAAACCCTAAAGGATATGTTGAGGGCTTGTGTGATTGATTTCAAAGGTAATTGGGATGATTACCTACCTCTTATTGAATTTTCTTACAACAATAATTACCACTCTAGCATCTGAATGGCTCCATATGAAGCTTTTTATGGGAGAAGATGAAGATCTCTTATCGGATGGTTTGAAGTTGGTGAAGTTGGGTTGATAGGACCAGATTTAGTTGATCAAGATATGGAGAAGGTAAAAGTGATTCAAGAGAGGTTGAAAACGGCGCAGAGTCATCATAAATCCTTCACTGATGTTAGGAGGAGAGAGATAGAGTTTGAAGTAGATGATTGGGTGTAGTTGAAAGTTTCACCAATGAAAGGTATTATGAGATTTGGTAAGAAGGGGAAGTTTAGTCCCTTCTATATTGGTCCTTACAGAATATCCAATAGGGTTAGTAATGTAGCTTATGAGTTGGAGTTACCACGAGAGTTAGCCGCGGTCCATCCGGTATTTCACATCTCCATGTTGAAGAAGTGCATGGGAGATCTTTCATTGATCATACCGACTGAAGATATTGGGATCAAGGATAGCTTATCTTATGAGGAGATTCCAGTTCAGATTCTAGATCGTCAAGTTCGCAAGTTGAGGACTAAGGAAGTAGCGAGTGTACACAAGTAGTACAATACTCAAAAGCTACGGATAATAGCTCTATCAGGTCCCTAGGAAGTTTTTGAATAAACTTGTGTTCTCAAAAGACAAGATCCAACTTTTGTGATGGCGCTTGAATGTCTTGTCTAGGTTATTTAATGTCAAGTGAGGATATATTATCCTCTAGAAAAAACAACCAAGTGTTCTTTGATTGGTGGAGTACAGTAATCTTGTTTTCTGTGCTCACCGACCCGTCAGATGAGATAGCCTTACAGTTGTTTACCAATTAGGCCACAACAAAGACATTCAACCCTGGGACCAGGTCCCGGTCCCAGAATTTGTTAAAATCATAAAAACTCTAATGTTACAAAATTTTCCTCCTTTTTGATGACTACAAACAAACACATATTCAAGCACTCACCTGCATCTCGATCCTTCTGTCACCATTACTACACCATTTTCCCTATCACCCATTTTCCCTTGTCCCTCATTACAGAGTACAAAGAATTCCCTTTTTTGACATCATAAAAAAGTTATAGCAGTACAATTTTACAATATCTTAGGAAAATGCATATAAAATTCAGCGCCATCCGACGACACAGAACATGAGTAAGCAGGCAAATAAGGAAGAAAAAGCATAATAGAACAGGGCATTAGAATTAAAACAGGATAAGTATCAATCCAAACTATTTATTAAGAACATTACAAAACAAAGATCGCAATGCCATGGGAAAAGAAGAGTTAAAAGGAGTAACACTTGGAGGATATTTAGGGTGGAGGATTTGTTGGAAAAGACTGCATGACAATATTCATCTGGTTTATTTCCTCAGGGTGAGCCTGCAATAATTGCTTGGTAAAAGACTTAACTTCCTCATTCAACGAGCCATTCGACATTCTGTGCTCGGAGTTTTTCCATTTCACCCTATACATCAACACTAGGACTAGGTCCCTCAGATCTTTCCTTTTGAATCACGACCTAAGTCGAGTGATTTACAATTACTTTGCTTCTAGGATGCTGGTGAACTCATCATCTCTCGTTTCAATACCTCTTGTTTTTTCAGTAGTTCTGAAACCTGAGAATTGGATTTCACCTTTCCTTCCCTACACTCGCACTCAATAAGTGTATTCATTGAGAAAGCCTTCTTAATGTTCCCTGTGACTCCTTTTCGAAGAGGCATGTTGAAATGGTAGAACATTCTGTTCAGCAAGTACACATAAGTCATTCCATGTTTTCCATCCTTAACTGTTATAATCATGTGCATGCGTTCTACCATTATACCGGGAAGGTTAATGGCATCATATTTGTCAAGATTTCCATAAGGAAAAAGTTCTGCTAAAGATGCAACTATTCCTTTCTCAGTGCAAGGTAGCAATACTTTGTTTACAAATTCTAAGTACAGTTGGTGATCCCCCTTCAGATATTTCTTAGGAACCCCAGAACACTTAAGACCTTCAAATTTGTCTACCTTTTGAATATAATCATCTAATGTCGCACATCTTTCTATTGACCTAATCCCTTTGCACGGAACATCCAGGATGATACTCAAAGTATCCTCACTCAAATGAATCTCTACCTCTTGCACCCTTGTATCAATAGTCCCATTTTCGAGCAGTTCAATCTTATAATAGAATTCATGAACTTAGGAATCATGTCACTAAGGCACAGACCACTGAAATAAATCCCCCTACTCCTGAAATGCTTCACAATCAACCACTTAGTTGTGCTTACCTGGTGTATCTAGTAGTTGTGGATAAAAAAACTCTTTCATTCAACACCTTTTGGGTTTTAAGTACTTCAATTAATTTTTTTCTTGTGAGTTCCTTTTCCCTTCTTGACAGTAGACCCGGTCTCTCTACACGCTTTGACTTTTGTTTAGTTTTTTTTTAAAATAGAAACCCTTTTGACCTGTTTCCTACCTATGGTTGCATTTCTTGCTCTAATTTTAGTTGCTTTAAAAACCTTTCCTTCTACCTCTTTTCTTCTTTTGGTGACTACTGTTACAATGTCCTCATACTCATTCGCACTCATTTCTGGTTCTCTTGACGCATTAATAAGATCTCTCTCAATATATGTATCTTCAAAGACAACATGTTTCCTCTTTCTTCTATTGTAAGTGGTTCGTGCTTTATTTTTCGCCTTGGCATCTCCCAATAGTTTCTTTAGAGACCTACGAGTAGTGTAATTTCGAACAACCCATCTTAGTTTTTCCCTTGTCATCCAGGATACTTTCTAGGAGAGTTGGTTTTGCAGACACCTGGTGTGCCTGGTTTATTTCCATGTTATTTTTTGAGGAATTGACTGTTGAAGCTTCTTCTAGTGCATTTTCTCCCCTTCGTTCTGTCCTTTTACAAGTGAGAGGAAAAATATCTTCATCTTCCTCCAATATTCTTGAAAAAATCAATAGGCAAACCCAGCCTCAGGGATTTGATCAAACATGGGTCAGACTTACTTATTACTGGATTTGGAGATTGGCATTCAGCTTCTAAGAACGGAGGGTGAATAACTCCCCTCATATCAGTAAAGTAGTGAACAAACCATTCATCACCGGCTGCAAAAATGTTGGATTCAGTCCCTTTCCCTACTAGTAGATTTCCATTAAACACTCATTCAGACATGGTGGATGATATGGGGCCGGATTGTGAAGTGACATCTATGTCAGACGGATTGGCATTTGTAGGAGGATTGACGACAAACTGTGCCTCTAGGTTATTTGAGGCATCTTGAGATTTACTTGGACAGGGAGAGAGTACAAGAGTAGGTGAGGACGTGGCAACTTCATTTTGAGAAGGAGAAGTAGGAAAGAGTTCTACAGCCGCAGAGGCCAGGACTTTAGTTTGAGGGATTTCCAACTCACTAGTTTCTCCCATACCACACATAGGACATGCAAGAGAATGATCTTCAAGGAGAGTTAGAGGAGAGAACAGGAAAGAACTAGGAGTTTCAACTTCTGAGGGAGTAAGGTCTTTTAGGGGAGAAGATGAATTAGACAATTTTTTTTCTTACAAAAAAATAGAGGGACATATTCAGAACAATATTTCTCTAAAGAAGGAGTTATATGGAATGAATTTTTTTAAGAGAAAAGGGTTTTGAAAGATCTTTTAAAGCTTAAATCGGGTCCCTGAACAGAAGCGGCCTTTGGATTTTAAAATGAATAGATGTTTCCTTTTAGAGCGGTGACAAGAGAGAAGGTGACAAATGGCAAGTGATCCTTTGCATAATAATTTAACATAGTAAGGCGATACTAAACTCTAAGTAGGAACCAGGTCCCTCTCTTTAAAATTGACTTCCGCTACCCTGATTAATATGACTTATTCTTCCCTCTAGCAAGAATGACATGAGTGTGTACCTAAAATAAGATACTTTGGTGAATTCATACACAATTTACAAAACAAAAAGCCATAGATACATGAACCCAGATCATAGTCAATGGGAGGGTCAATTGTATCAATGTTGAGAAATCACTTCAGTTTGAGCATCCCTAGTTTCAACCTATTCTTGTTCAACTATTCTGTAATTAAATATTTAGTAAAGATGTCAATTATTTGATCTTCTGCCTAAAAGAACTT
This sequence comes from Solanum stenotomum, assembly GCF_019186545.1. Lineage (NCBI taxonomy): Eukaryota > Viridiplantae > Streptophyta > Magnoliopsida > Solanales > Solanaceae > Solanum > Solanum stenotomum. The sequence continues at coordinate 35,931,574 of NC_064290.1, forward strand.
TATGATAACATTTCATTTCTCAACATTATCTCTCAAAAAGTGATGTCTCACATCAATGTGCTTGGTTCGTTTATGTTGAACCAGATTCTTGTCCATGCTTAAAACACTAGCGTTTTACTACACAAGTGGAATTATATCTTAGAGTACACCAAAATCATCAATTTTCTGTTTGATCCATAGGAGTTGAGCACAACATGAAGTTGTTGTAACATACTCGGCCTCAACGGTAGACAATGCTACTGAGTTTTGGTTTTTAGTTTCCCATGAAATCATGGATGACCCGAGAAAGTGTGCCTTTCGAGAAGTGTTTTTTCTGTCAACCAGGTACCCAACATAGTCTACATAGGCGTAGCCTACCAAATCAAATATGCCTCCTAAAGGATAGAATAGGACTAGGTCTTGAGTTCCCTTCAGATATCTTAATACACTCTTAGCTACATTTAGATGAGATTCCTTAGGAGATTCCTGAAATCTAGCACATATTATCACGCTGAACATAATTTCAGGTCTGCTTGAAGTTAGGTAAAGAAGAGATCCAATGATTCCCCGATACATAGTTTGATTTACTTCAATGCTTGCTTCGTCAATGTCAAACTTGGAGCTTGTACCCATGGGGGTGTCAATTATCTTGGCCTCCAGCATGCTGATTTTTTAAAGAAGCTCCCTCATATACTTCTCTTGACAAATAGAAGTACCATGAGTGGATTGTTTGATTTGCAGTCCTAGGAAGAAATTAAGTTCTCCCATCATGCTCATTTCAAACTCACTTCCCATCAAGGCAACAAAGTCCTTGCATAAAGATTCTGACGTGGCTCCAAAAATTATGTCATCAACATACACCGACACAATGAGAAGTTCCATCCCTCTTGATTTTAGGAACAAGGTATTATCAATTTTTCCTCTTTTGAACACATTTTCAAGAAAAAAACTTAGATAATATCTGATACCACGCTCTTAGGGCCTGTTTTAGACCCATAAACGACTTTTTCCAACTTCGAAAAATGATTCGGTAGATCAATATCTTAAAACCAATAAGGCTTCTTAATGTATAATTCTTCCTTCAATTACTCTTAACATCCATCTAAACTAATTTGAACTCCATATGTGAGGTGAAAACAATTAGAATCCTAATAACATCCATTCTGGCAACTGGAGGAAGGTTCCATCATACTCAATTCCATCCTCCTGATTATACCCCTGCACTACAAATCTCAACCTATTTCTTGTGATGATGTCATGTTCATTAATTTTGTTTCTATACACCCACATGGTCCCTATTATAGTTCTTTTTATTGGTTCCTTAGGAACCATATGGCATACTTGGCTCCTTTCAAACCGATGGAGTTTCTCTTGCATTGAATTTATCGAATCAACATCCTTCAGAGCTTTTTTCACATTTTTTGGTTCAACCTTGGATATGAATGTTGAAAAAGCCATGAGATTTCTTATCTGTGATATGGTATGCACTCTAGAATCTAATGGGGAAACGAGGTTGTCCATGGGATAAAATGACTGATGTTTCTAGCTTGACTTCTTTGTAACTTCAGCACCTGGTTCATCATCTTCAAAGTTTTCTACTTCAGCTTCATTTTTGTCTATTAAATTTGAGGAGTTCAGCTTACCTGGTCCCTCTTCAGAATCTAGAACATTTTCACCATTACGAGCTGCATGATGCGTGGTTTCTTAGAGAAGATTATCTCTCTGGATTTGAAGTAGCTCTTTATTTTCAGCTTCATCTTTGTCCTTTAGATTTCTTATTCCTCCAAATTCATCAAAGATGACATTAACAAATTCCTCGATGCATAGAGTTTTTTTATTGTAAGTTAGGTATGTGTTGCTTGTAGAAGAGTACCCTACAAAGACACCCTTATCACTTTTAGCATAAAACTTTCCAAGGTCATATTTATGATTGTTGAGAATAAAACATTTGCAACCAAATGGGTTGAGATAACTGAGCTTAGGCTTTCTTTTGTTTAGCATTTCATAGGGTATATTTATTAGAACAGATCTAATAAGACATATTAGTTATACAACAAGATATGTTCATTACCTCTGTACAGAAGTTCTTTGCAAGATCAGAATCAATTGGTATAGTCCTTGCGATGTCAGCCAAAGTTCTATTCATCCTCTCAACTACTTCATTTTACTGAGGGGTTCTAGGAGTCGAGAAATTTTGGTTGATTTCATGTTCAGTGCAAAATCCTTCAATTCGATCATTTTCAAACTTAGTACCGTGGTCCGCTTGATCCAAGCAATTTTGCAATGCAGCTTTGTTTGAACCCTTTTACAAAAATGATCAAAACATTAGGTATTTCATCCTTTCTCCTAAGAAACATGGTCCAAGTGAATCTTGAGTAATCAACAACTATCACAAGATTGTACTTTTTTCCACCTTTATTCTAAATCCTTCTATGACCACACATATCTATATGAAGAGGTTCCAACTGCCTGATTTTTCTTACACTATTCTTCTGTTTAAAAGAGGATCTGGTTTGTTTCCCTTTGACGCATGCATCACAAATCTTGTTATCTGGAAATTTTAGTTTAGGTAGACCATGAGTTAGGTCAGCTACCCAAGTTTGTTCAGAAGTGAGGCACTCACATGGCCAAGTATTATATGCCACATATCAACATTGTCACTTTGAGCACTAAGGCACGTAAGATGATCTCGTCGTAACAAGTCCAAGTTAGCTACATACATGTTCTAAAGCCCTTTTTTCGGTTAATATCACCTCCTGAGAAATCATATTGGTTACAATACATTTTTTAGAACAGAATCTAACCCCATTTCCCTTGTCACAGATGTGAGGTACATTGAGCAAATTATACTTCACCCCATTTACATAGTGCACATCATCTATGGAATGCTCCACAGACTTTCTAATTTTTCCAATACGAAGAATGTAACATTTCTTTCCATTTCCAAATGACACAACCCTTCCTTGTTGTGCCTGAAGACAGAGGAAATTATGTGTTTCTCCAGTCATATGCTTGGAACATCCTGTATCCATAAACCAGCATTGACCACTTACTTTCTTCTGCACATGAAAAATAACTTGTTGGATTTAGGAACTCACAGGAGACTGAGTTCCCAAAAACTAGACAATGGCTTGATAAGAGACTTCTAGGTCCATAGAGGTAGTTTTTTATTGTTTAACTTGTCACTTGGACCAGGTTCTTTTATCCCTCTTCCTTTTAGTTTAGAAAACTTTTTCAAGCTTTCAGTCACTTTCTTTAAGGATTCACAATCTCTTTTCAGATGAAAATTCTACCACAGTGAGTACATAATAAATTATCAGAGACATAGACATACTTTCTATGAGGGTTATAAGGCGGAACTATCTTCTAACATTCTAGATCTTTTCCGTTATTGCATTTTTAATTAGTCAAATTTGCCATAATCTTTAAAGATTTAGTCCATTTCAAGGATATATTTAATTCATCCTAATCATGATTAAGATCCATTTCGAACTGAATGTTTCTTTCTTGTACAACAACTAGTTTTAACTTAGAATTTTTTAAGTTCTCTTCTCGTTCCAACACCAAACTACTAAGCTTCTTCTTTCCATTTAGAGTAGTTTTAGATTTTTGTTTGAGTTGCAAATATTCAGCCTCCAAAACCATAATTCAATCTTTTATTTCAGACATTTGAGACATTAAATAGATATTTTCTTCTTGGAAGAAATCTCTATATAATCTCACAGAGATCATTCTTTTAAACATTTAATTCATCTCTAGAGTCAATCAGAACAAAATCGAGCTTTCTTAACCTTTTGATGGAGTAAGTATTTATGTTACCTATAAGGTCAAGAAGGGTTGCCTCTTCCTTGATGTATGCATCATTTATTTTACCATAAATGAGAAGAGAAACTCGAAAATGTCTTTATCTTCATTGACCACCATCATGAAAGTGCCTTCAGAATGTTCCTATTCCTCAGAATCGCTGGAGGAGTTTCTCCATGCAGCAAGAGCTTTCTTTACCAACTGGTGTAATGACCCGAAAAATTATTTTGGGAAATTCTGAACTATTCGTTTAACTTTAGTTTATTAATTGATGTGTAATTATAGATAATTGACTTAATTGATAGTTAGTGTTCTAAAGTAATGATTTATTTAATACCCTATACGATTTGACTTATATCTATTAAAAATAAGTTAATAAGGTTTATCACTTTTAGTATATATTTATTTAGAGAAAAAAAAAGATAGGGAAGAAGAAATACTAAATGGTGCAAAGCGGTGGCCGACATAGCAACCAACTTCTGCACATCTAGGTAATATTTGAGTTGATATATTTAAGTATACTAGTTTTTTGTCACGTGCATTGCACGTGGTTATCAATTCCAAAAATATATGTTATAGTAAATACTATTGCTTATTTAAGCGAAAATTTGAATAATAAGCTTAACAATTTTTTTTTTTGATGAAGTAGCTTAACAAAAAATAATATTGCAGATTCTTTTGTGAATGTTCAACGTGGATCGTCATCTATATTTCTTATTCACGCAAATCTATGAAGATGGTCAATGAAAAATTTTATTAGTTAAATGCAATAATGCATATATTTATTTCAATTTGATGAGGTTTATCATGTAATTATTCTTATCTCACTAATATTACCTTATAGACAATATTTGCTTTGTATTTTTCTTGTCATGTAACCAGATGTGCTTTGCATGTGTATTCCACGTTAAATTGTTTAGATGTCATTTAAATTGTGAAGAGAACAACTACATTTTATATATTCACATATTTTCACATTGGTTGTGCATTTTTTTTTAAAACATTTCAAAATAATATATTTTGAAGTTAGAAGATCTTGTTAACTTGATAATACATTTGTGACATTTATAACACTTTAATTTAAATAGAAATACCTACCCAAATATAAATATATATTTGCATTAATGAAAATATTTATCTCATAAAATTAACTATTAAATAAATAATAAAAATTAAAATAATACAAACTTCAACTGGCGTTATTATAAGTCATATGAACTTTTCTTCGTCTAAAATACTGAAGTATTAAGAAATAGTAAATAAGTAAAACAAAAGGGCAATGTTTATATAGTAATTACTATTTTGAAGCAAACTTCATGAGAGTCTAAATCACATAAGTAGTATTGATAAATAAAGTCATTCTTTTGTCTTGAGCATCAAAAACAAATTGTGCCAATTCTCTAAATTTTGGAAAAGATATTCAGAAGCATACATCTACATGAGAAGAGGAATTGTTAACAAAAAAACAAATGAATTTAGACTACATCATGTTAACTTCATATATTGGAACATTACATACTAATGTATATATTAAGCAAAAATATAATTATTATATCATCAAACTTATTTTTGTCAAGTACTTTGAGGTTATGGAATGTACCCTCTTAGGATAGAACGACCTACTCCATCAGAATAGTGGTACCTCATATTCCGCTAAATTTCGAACTCACTCAATGACAATAAATCATACAAAAAAAAAATTTTAAATGCAAGAAGAAGAAGAGTAGAAGATTAAAAAAATTGTGGTTGAAAAATGAGAGGAAGTCCCTCTATTTATAGTGAAGAAAGGGTAGCTGTATGAACACATATTTTTTGTGTCTTATCTGAAAAGTCATGACCTTTTCGAGAAGTCACAACTTATTGAAAATGTCACAACTCTTTGGAAAAGTCACAACTTATTGAAAAAGTCACAACTCTTTGAAAAAGTCACAGCTCATCGAAAAATTACAATCCTTCGAAAAAAGTCACAACTTATCGAAAAAGTCACAACTCATCGAAAAAGTTACAATCTAAGTTAGGGATATTATAGTAATTTAACATTCAACTTAGGAGCTCATGCTTTTAAAGTAATATAGATAGTTATAGGTCATGTTGTTATTATTAATATTATAATGTGATATGGTGAAATAAAAATGACAGAAGTTGGAATCTATTAAATATGTAATTTCATATGCACGCTGCAATGTTTCTGGTAATTAGGGTATTAGGATTATTGTTAATTTTTTGGTGGTAATGGTTAGTGTGTAGTGGTGTGATTGAGGCAATCATTAGGGATGATATAATCATTAGAAATAAAGTATAACTTAAATTATATTGATGGTTTTATTCTGTCATTCCTCGGACGGCATAAGAATTGATATAACTTGTCACCGATTTGACTTTATACTTTTTAATTATCATACCGTGAATCAAGATAGATATTATAATATGGGTAATTAATTCCTGGGTATATTATGTTGTATGAAAACTATTAGGATTGTATTTTTGGGATAAATTATGATTAAACCCTAAGCTTGAAACTTAGAAACTTGATTATAAATTTGGGGTGAGTTATTGGGTCTAGACTAGACACATAATAATATGAATGTTGTTAGTTTCAAAATCTTATGTGGTCATTTATTTAAATAGATTGCTTTTAGTTGGAAGTTCAATGAAAAGGGAAGGTTCAAGTCCCGGAGTGAATTCTTGGTTGACTGAGGCAAGTGGATTTCTAAACCCTTGATAAGTGTATGGAATTCGTGTATTTCCTTGTAAGATGTGCTGGGGGTAATGGGACTTGGTGATGGTTGACTTGTCCACATTGATTAATTCTAATGATGAAAAAGGGTTAATAAAAGGCAACATGATTAATTGTTTATGTGGGATGTGTTGAGTCATTTGAAATGCTTGTTGAATAATTGTTTATGTTGTATCATGATTGTGTTGTTGTGAATTGTGCAATGTTATGAAAATGGTCATTTCCTCATTATTTGTGTGAACATGTCATTTGCATTGTTCTGAGATATGGTTGTGACAAATGTTATGTGAATTGAGAAAAATAAGAAATTAAAGAGGATGTACCATTTCGAGAGACGTATCGCGCGCCGCAATGCATACTATATTTCGAAGGACGTATTGCGCGCTGCGATGGTTACTATTATCAAGGGTTGTATCGTGCGCCGCGATTGATGCATGGACAGATATGTCCCCCATGGGTCCCGGACTGAGAGACAACAGGTGTGTATTATTAGGTCAGACATGTATCACTATACTTGACATTGTATTTCAATGCATTTTACTTCTTTATTATTGGTGAACTTGATCTTGTGTGTTGATGATCTTGTGAGTTCCTTTCCGTGGAACTTGTGACTGATGAATATTGAGCTTGTTGTTGAAAATATGCAATTGTTAGAGTGTTGTTGTTGAGGATATAAAACTGTTGTTGTTAAGGGTATGAAATTGTTTGAGTGTTGTGTTGAGCTATGTGCTTTGTAAAATGCGAACTGTTATGTTGGGTTGGCTTTATGCAGGTTGAAGTTGTGGAGGTTGTAATTAATGTATATTGAGCTTGTTGCTGAGAATATATGATTGTTAGAATGTTGTTGTTGAGATATGTGCTTGTAAATTGTGAACTGTTAGGTTGGGCTGGTTGTACACAGATTGTAGTTGTGAAGATTCGGTTGTGGTGTTAGGAGTACTCGTATTCTATCCCCTTAGCTCATGTTTAGAGGTTTACTTGCTGAGTACCGTGTGGTTTGGTACACACCCCTTGCTACTACATCTTTTGCAGGTTAATAGCCCGAACCTTTGTGATATTTTTTCTTCTCCTTGTCCGAGGCTTCTTGTGGAGGTTTGTGAGGTAGCTACTTGTCATTTTAGCGGACCTTCTTTCTTCTTAATTCTGATCTTGTTCTATTCTAGAAACAATGTCATTTGAGACTTTTGGTTTCTTTTGAATCAATTGTAATACTTTAGAGGCTTGTACACGTGACAACCAGATTTTTGGGGTATTTTTTAGTTGATTATGAATTTTACCGCATTTTATTGTAATGGTTGAGAGTTAGGCTGACTGGTCTTGGTGTGATAAGACGAGTGCCATCAAGTCCATTTTTGGGTCGTGACAAAATGTTATTAGAGCCCCAGGTGACGTGTATACAAGTTGAGACGAAGTAGAGTCTCGAGGATCGGTACGAAGATGTCTATACTTATCTTCGAGAGGCTCTGTTGACTTTTAGGAAAAATCCTAACTTCTTGAATCTCTATCGTGCATCATTTGTCTGTTCTAATTTGTATCCCTTCATTCCATTCTCTCTCACTTATGTGATGACTTGTGCTTAGTTCCTCATATCAGTAGTTGGTGTCGTGTATGGCTTGGATGTTAGGTATAGTACTAAGGTTGAAGCGATATACTTGTGGAGATGATCTATGGTCAGGTTTACAATATTCAATGATTAGAAGGAATTGCGCGAGGTTATGGTGTGATGATTCACTTTGACGATAAGTAAACAATTAAGTTTAACAATAGTTTAAAGGACATCATGAGCGTGGTTTTAGGCCAGTCATCCAGTAGTGGGATTAATACTTGTGTGGTATAGGCAATATCTAGAGTGGTTTGACAATTGGAAGTGGAATGATTAAAAGGATGGCTAGATAATGTATAGTGTAACTTTGGAAACTACAATTAGTAAAGTTGGGATTAAATGTATGGGTTGCTTAGCAAATACTGAAAAATGATGTTGTGTTAGTTGAGGTCAGAACCTCTACTATGACTTCATTTATTGAGTGTATATCAAAAAGGATCATGAAACGACTAGAATAATTGTATCAATCTTTACTTAGTAAGAGTTATGGAGTGTGTTACTCCTACTATTGACCCGATCTGCGAATGAATCACTTTGGATGAGAGACCGAATGAATTTAGTAGTGTATTGTAGTTACTTTATGATCAAAAATGTGTGGGCTATTTGAGTATAATCTTCTCGAGGTGTATGTTGTATTCTAGTGGTGGATTTAACAGACTTTCACGATGTGGTACTAGTGGTATATGAAGATGGTTATGTTAATTGTTAAGCGTGAATACCAACTACTTAAAGAGTTATAAATTCTATCAAATGTCCATATAATGAGATTCGATGTTGCCTTCATATTTAACAAATCAACTAGGTTGTTACTGCAGATGTTTGAGGTTAAGCAGTGTGCATAAGGAAGATTTTATTGGTGGATCATTGATATATTATTAATGTGTTAAGTTGAGAAGTGTATCCCGAGGGCTAAATTAGGACCTGTGATTTCATCTAAAGGTCCAAGGGAATGGATAAATACCAGAATGACAAACTTATGGGTAAATGAAGTCTCAATTAGTATACTTGTGTGAAGGTAATTGAAGATTTTTCTAAGAAAGTGCATATAAAATTGAGTAGTCCCTTGGATTTGATTGGTATAGTTGGTTCGAGATGTCATGTCGATGACAAGGTTGACTTTGTGGTGAGGTCAAGACCTAACTGAGCATAGTGGTAATAAGAGTTCATGATGGATTGTGATTAGGATGCAACTATATAATAAAGATTGTCGGTTAAATAGATTTTGTATAGTAATGACGACTTGCGAGTATCTAATGTGATGGCTTGCTACTATTTGATGAGTAGCATGGGATCGTGAAAAGTTATAGGAGGTGCTGAGACACCAATCGAATAGAATTGAAATGAACTAGAGTCACAAATGAAAAGAATTAGTGGGATGTATTTTATGATTGGAAAGAGGTAACTAAGAACAAAGATATTTACTCTAATTGTAAAGGACAAAGATATATCTTTAGAGAGTTGAGAGTTGAGAATTGAGTTCAGAGATGCGTGGTTCAATATATTTTTCTCTTATTATGGTAATAGTATCACATGTTTATTAGACTGGATAAAAATAATTTGGTAAGATTTGAGAAAGAAGTCTACACATGATTGACTAGAGTATGGTGATAAGTTCTTTTACGGTTTTGAGTTTGGTAACTGGTACGGTTGAATTTTTAACGAAGGATACGGTAAGGTTGATGGAGAGGCGATCAATGATAAGCTAAGATAAGATATGCAATTTCATAAAGATCTTCAATGTATGAGCTAATGTTGGTAGATAAGGGGATTGTGTTACATGGTTGGGATCAAAATTCAAGTTTTTCATGGTGAGTTTATGTTCGTGATAGTATGTTCTGTCAAGGTATGGATTGATAAGGCAAGAAATGGTTGCTCGCATTAATATTGAACATTTGGAAGGACTTGTACATGGTTTGAGCCATAAAGTGTGTTATTTTGATTTCCAAAGGACCTAAGGAAGGGTTTGATTTAAAGTTTTTATTGAGAGGATAAGGTAAATATGTCAAGGGTTGTTGGCCAAAGAATAAGATTGGTGAGCAAGACAACAAAATGAACAAGAGTCTGGTGTATTGAAGAGTTCAAGATATTTAGAATTTTATGTCATGGGAAAAATTTAAGAAAAATGAAGGAATAAGACCTCTCGTATACGCACTTGGTCTGTGGTTGAAGGATTTGTTGATTTTTTCCTATGAGTTTAGATATGACTGTGAGATGTGAACTAGTTTGGTACAAACTTACTAGGAATATATCATCGACTTTTCTAAAAATTGAGTTTTTGTTTGGGTGACAAGCAATGGTGTGTGGAAGATTCTATGTGGTTATGTCAAGCTAAATTGTTCAAATTATGATAGGTAACTTATTGATGATCAACAGTGTAGATCTACAATTTTACATTATTAATGACAATTTCGAAAGGATTGAAACTACTTTGTTGATGGGACAATACAAATTGTTATAATGAGTTACATAGGCATTTGATGATGAGTAATAGAAGTTATGAACTTAAAGTATACTGAATTATTGGACTGACCAAGAATTTCTTAACTGTTGGTATGAGGTATGTGATGGTTTCAATAATAGTTGAAACTTCGCATGTGAAAGATTGTGTGGAGTTGACATTGGGCCTGATTCAATAGCTATATGTCGAGGAGAAAATACTATCAGATTTGGAAATTAGTTCTATCAGCCTTGGGTAGACTCATATCTATCATGGGATGCTTAAATGGAAAGAAAGGAAGTCATAATTCAAAAATTTTGGAGGCCACAATGTGCTTACTAAGAAGACTTTGATACTAGTGATGGTTTGAGAGTAAGGTAAATGACCGGTGTGGTTATGATGTTTGTCAGTATTAAAGTTGTTGACTTAAGTGGAAACTATGAGAAGTATGTAAGGTTTTATAAATTGAGTATGTGTACGATTGTAATAAGGACTAGACTGGTTGATTGTGGGTGGCAAAGAAAAATTGAGGAAATGGAGCCAAATGAATGGAGATGTTTGAGATGGGAACTATTGAGACAGTATCTTGTCTTATTCGACCTTGGTTTCGTGCATTCTTATGTGACGTCCTACTTCGTTCCAGACATGATTTGGGGTATGATTCGCTGCATATGCCCATCTGTAATTTCATATCTATGGGTGATTTCGTAGTGGTGGATTGGGTGTACCGATCCTACAATTATCCTCTTGGAAAAATGGCATCCTTGGGCAAACTTGGTTTTTTTTTAATATCACATATTTGGTGTTGTCTTGGAGAAGTTGAAGTATTCCAGTGGTTCTACATGTATCACCTTGCTTATGAGAATTTATAGAAGAGCTACCATGGGTACTTACAGTTGTCCTATAGTTTTACTATTCATCTTGTTGTCGAGGTCCCGTATCGGCTACGTGTGATTGAATGTGAGAGGCGCATTGGGTCTAGTTTTATCATTCTTAAGAGTTGTCTACAATTACAATTATTGATCTTACCTTTTAATAGTGTTGTTAGAGGCTCAATATGCTTGGGTGTATGACTCGCTAGGTGGTTAATTGATCATTTCCTTCTTTGGATTAGATAAGTTTGATTCTCTCTTGATGAGTACCCAGTGTCTAAAGATAAGATTTTCATAACTTAAGCTTGTGAAAATATTACGTTGTGAAAAGGGAATCGTGATAAGATATGTGATGGTATGTGTATTATGAGTGTCTAGTGGTTGATTCAGGCTCACTTCTGGTTGTAATCAGTATTGATTCAGAAGGTTATCTTGTTTATGTGAGAAAAGATTCGTCATGATGGTTGTGTTAAGGTCCAATGAGTTTCAATTTAGATTGAGTTCATGGGTTAGTATGTTGCTTGAAAATCACTCCTGATTTATAGATCTTCCAATGTTTGATTCGAAAGTTCAGTTCTTAGTAGTTCATCTTGATGGAATTGAATTAAGGAGGAGCTCACTTGGAGAGAAAAATAATGACAGGTAGGTCATAACTAAAACTTTTGGTAACATCGGTTATTCTTCCTTCTTCTTCCTTATGTTCGAGGATGAACATAGTTTATAGTGGTGGATAATGTAATGACCCGGAAAATCATTTTTGGAAATTCTGAACTATTCGTTTAACTTTAGTTAATTAGTTGATGAGTAATTATAGATAATTGACATAATTGATAGTTAGTGGGCTAAAGTGATAATTTATTTAACACCATATACTATTTGACTTATATCTATTAAAAATAAGTTAATAAGGTTTATCACTTTTAGTATATAATTATTTTTGAAAAAAAAAAGAAAGGGAAGAAGAAATACTAACTTGTGCAAAGCGGCAACCGGCATAGGAACCGATTTCTGCACATCTAGGAAATATTTCAGTTGATCTATTTAAGTATATAGTTATAGGTCATGTTATTATTATTAATATTATAATGTGAGATGGTGAAATAAAAAGGAGAAAAGTTGGAATCCATTAAATATGTAATTTCATATGCACGCTGCAATGTTTCTGGTAATTTGGGTATTAGGATTATTATTATTTTTTTGGTGGTAATTGTTAGTGTGTAATGGTGACCAATGATTGAGGCAATCATTAGGGAGGAGGTAATCATTAGAAATAAAGTATAACTTAAATTATGTTGATGGTTTTACTCTGTCATTCCTCGGACGACATAAGAATTGATATAACTTGTCACCGATTTGAGTTTTTACTTTTTGATTATCATGTTGTGAATCAAGTTAGATATTATAATATGGGTAATTAAATCCTGGGTGTATTATATTATATGAAAACTATTAGGATTGTATTATTGGGAGAAATTAAGACTTAACCCTAAGCTTGAAACTTAAAAACTTTATTATAAATTCGGGGTGAGTTATTGGGTCTAGACTAGACATATAATAATATGAATGTTGTTAGTTTTGAAATCTTATCGTGGTCATTTATTTGAGTAGATTGCTTTGAGTTGGAAGTTCAACGAAAAGGGAAGGTTCAACTCCCGAAGTGAATTCTTGGTTGATTGAGGCAAGAGGATTTCTAAACCCTTGTTAAGTATATGAAAGTCGTGTATTTCCTTGTAATATGTGTTGGGGGTAATGAGACTTGGTGATGGGTTGACTTGTCCACATTGATTAATTCTAATGATGAAAAAGGGGTAATAAAAGGTAACATGATTAATTGTTTGTGCGTGATGTGTTGAGTGGTTTGAAAGGCTTGTTGAATCATTGTTGATGTTGTATCATGGTTATGCTGTTGTGAATTATGCAATGTTATGAAAATGGTATTTTCTACATTATTTTTGTGAACATGTCATTTGCATTGTTCTGAGACATGGTTGTGACAAATGTTATGTGAATTGAGAAAGAATAAGAAATTAAAGAAGATGTACCATTTCGAGGGACGTATCGTGCGCCGTGATGGGTAGTATATTTCGAGGGACGTATAGCGCGCCGTGATGTTACTATTATCGAGGGTCGTATCACGCACCACGATGGATGTATGGGCAAATATGTCCCCCATGTGTCCCGGAATGAGAGACAGCGGGTGTGTATCATTAGGTCAGATATGCATCACTATACTTGACATTGCATTGCATTTCTTTATTATTGGTGTACTTAATCTTGTGTGTTGCTGATCTTGTGAGTGCCTTTCCATGGAACTTGTGACTGATGAATATTGAGCTTGTTGTTGAAGATATGCAATTGTTAGAGTGTTGTTGTTGAGGATATGAAACTGTTGTTGTCGAGGGTATGTAATTGGAGTGTTGTGTTGAGCTATGTGCTTTGTAAACTGTGAACTGTAATGTTAGGCTGGTTTTAAGCAGATTGTAGTTGTGGAGGTTGTAATTGATGAATATTGAGCTTGTTTTTGAGAATATATGATTGTTAGAATGTTGTTGTTGAGATATGTGCTTGTAAATTGTGAACTATTAGGTTGGGCTGGTTTTATACAGATTGTAGTTGTGATGGTTCGGTTGGGGTGTTAGGAGTACTCGTATTCTATCCCCTTAGCTCGTGTTTAGAGGTTTACTTGCTGAGTACTGTGTGGTTTGGTACTCACCCCTTGCTACTACATTTTTTTGTAGGTTACTAGCCTGGACCTTTGTGATATTTTCTTTTCTCTTTGTCTGAGGCTTCTTGTGGAGGTTTGTGAGGTAGTTGCTTGTCATTTCAGCGAACCTTCTTTCTTCTTAATTATGATCTTGTTCTCTTCTAGAAACAAGGTCATTTGAGACTTGTGTTTTCTTTTGAATCAGTTGTAATACTTTAGAAGCTTGTCCACGTGACAACCAGATTTTTGGGGTATTTTTGAGTTGATTATGAATATTTCTGCATTTTATTGTAATGGTTGACTTTTAGGCTGACTGGTCTTAGTGAGATACGACAAGTGCCATCACGTCCATTTTTGGGTCGTGACACCTGGTCACTAGTTGCTTTTCTTCCAGAATTTTAGGGACCTAGTCCCTACTATTTTCTCAATCTCCTCCAGTCTTGGCGTATTCTTTGTAATCAACCTTGTGCATTCATGAAGTGTCATGGCTTTTTGCACTTGTGACAGTTATCATTGACATTTGCTGATCGAGTAGAGTTTCCCTTCCTCAGAATCCTTCCATGCTTTTTGACTATTTTCTAAAATCTTCTTGTCAGATAGACCATCTCCTTATCATCTTCCGACAGGCTATTGCCAAGGACTTGTCTTTCATTCCGTCCTTTTTGGAATTATCCTTGTTTCTTGTTTAGTTTATATGTTTGGAGATTCCCAATCAGCTCATCTATGATAAGAGTGTTTAGGTCCCTAGCTTCAGTGATCGCATTTACATTGCTTTCCCATGATTTGGGAAGAGCTCAAGAATCTTCCGAACCTGCTTGCTTGGATGAATGGATTCACCAACTCATCGAAGCTCATTTATGATGTAAGTGAATTTTGTGTGCATCTCATGAATGGCCTCTCCTTCTTTCATGCTGAAGTTTTTTCTACTGAGTAGTGAACATGTCCAATTTTGATTCCTTCACTTGGATGGTTCCTTCATGGGTTGTCTTCAGACAGTTGCAGATCTCCTTGGTTGTTTCACACATTCAGATCATGCTGTATTGGTCTGCACCAATTTTATAAACCAATAGCTTCTTGTAGTTATAAGTCTTTTCAATCTTCTTTCTGTCAACTTTATCATATTCTCTTCTAGTTTTAGGAACCACCTGAGTTATCTCTCCTTCTTTGACTTCCTTAGTCGGAACATGAAGGCCAATGAGAATGAAGTCCCATATTTCACTCTCTTCTTCCATCATATAGCCATGCATTCTAGTTTTCCACTAATTGTACTACGTATTGTCCGTAAACACGAGGAGGACATGTGGTAAATTGTCCTTCTTCTAAGCTTTGTAAGGCTTCCATCTTTGCAGTATCCTTTCTTTATGTTAATTAGATAGAAAGTTATGCTCTAATACTAATTGATGAGATGTTCTAGTCCACCGCGCACTAAGGGACCGGGTTTATAATGAATCAAGAAGTAGTAGAGATATACTAAACTGTGAAATAAGATCAACAAGGAATTTTCGTGGAAACCTCCTTACTCAAGAGAGAAAAAACACGACCTGTCACACATGATTTCCAACTGCGTCCACTATTTTTAAGCAATATATGATTATAGATTACAAACCTTCATGTACGGATTAAAGTATTAATCCTACCACCCATAACTCTATTACAAACTGAGACGAAGCAATACATCTATTGCCCACTATATTAACTAAAAGTAATTAATATAGACTTTAATCACCACCAACTCAGTCAACTCCAACCAAGCTCAAGCGTCACTTTATAAAGAAAAAATTGTTCGTTTCTTTATAATTTAGAAATGTAACTTATATAATAGATCGCACACAAGTATTACAATACTCAAAAGGTACAGGTGATAGCTAGATCAAATCCCTCTGAGGTCCTTGAATAAACTTGTGTCTCAAAAGACAAGATAAAACTTTTGTGATGGTGCTTAAATGTATTGACTAGGTTATTTCATGTCAAGTGAGGATATATTATCCTCTGGAAAAAAAAGCCTAGTGTTCTTTGACTGGTGGGTAAACTGATCTTGATTCCTGTGTTCACCAACCCGTCAGATAAGACAACTTTAAAACTATTTACCATTAGGCCACAACAAAAAACATTCAACTCTAGGACAAAGTCCTAGGTCCAATCATTTTTTTAAACTCACCAAAACATTGATGTTACAACACTACGCAATTCTGCGGTAATTTCAACAATAATGTTGGCGACGGGATATAGCTTCATATACTAATATTCAGACTCATTATAGTATAAACTTTACAAAGCATTATAGACTCATTAGAAACTTGACTTTGTGAGTTTATATGATATATGGTTATTTTTGGTCGACTGTTTCTCTTTTCATTGATGTCTGATGTATATAACCAACTGTTAGTTATCTTTTTTGAGTTGATTGAAAGGAGCCTTAGCATAACGATAAGAATTGTCATCCTATGAATAGAAAGACCTAGGTTCGAGCCATTGGAACTACCTCTACTTCTTTCGACCATGTGCATAGTGAGAGAGCTTAGTGCAAAGAGTTATCTTTTTTTTGTTTCAATTGGGATTTTAACCATTATGGAAAGAAGAAATATTAGTCTCCAATGATCAAATCAAATTTTTTTATCGAATAGGTTGTCCCTGGAATTCTAACGGTAATAAATTGACACAAAGAAACAGTAACCGCACTGTATTTATAAGCTATAACTCAACATACAAGTAGTAGATGTATTAGATCTCTAGAATCAGAAATTACAAGGGAAATTGCAAAAGTAAAATAGCTAATTACTGAAGAAGAAAAAGACGAGAGATTAGACAGAGAGAAAGGAGGATGAGAGATATAGACTTTGCCTAAGCATGATTATAATGCTCTTAAACTATTCTTTCAAACTATGTGTCCTTTTAAACTAGCTGCTAATTGGGCCTAGATCCCAAATAAATCTTTGTGAAGGGCTTATGGTTCTATTTCTCTTTCTTAACCCAATAGTTGCTTGTGTGGCATCCCTATAGGTATCGATGTTGTCTAACATGCAGCATACTTTGACTTTGAAATAGATGAACTGATCATCAAATCCGAGAGAACAAAATGTTGAATCGAATCGTATCAATTTCTACCAGAAGTTATTACAAGTAGCTTGCTTTGGACTTTTTAGTTCACTGGAAAAGACTAATAGTAAATCCTTTGTTCATCTAATTTTTCATGAATCATTAAATATAAATGAAGAGTTTGCCATATGGTCGTTAAATTATGTAGATGATTTTTGCCTATAATCTATATTGAGTTGGTTTGATTTCTCAATTTCTTCATAGTTATGGAATAAGAAAGAAAAGTTTTTTTCTAAGTGAGTAAGTTCATATTACTTAGATATAACTAAGGAAATTTTTAATGTTATAACTTAAGATCAAATGCAAATGTTAGGCTTCTACTTCTACCTTTATGTAAATAAAGTATGACCATTTAATTATATATTTAATTAGAATTTAATTTAGTGTGTGGCTAAAATTTTTAATTCAAATTTTAAGTCATGAACATCTCACTTTTAGTATAAAATATAGTATAATATATGATATCATGATGATGACGTATGGCTAATGTTTGAGGATGTTCCTATGTATTGTAATATACAATATAAGTCAATTTTTTACTAGCCTTAAATCATGACAGTCATTTAATGTCTAACTAACCAAAATAGTCTAGTGTAAATATATAGATAGAGTTATGGAAAGAAATATAACTTTTATACCATGAAAATCTGAAGTGAGACTTAATACAATTAATATTTTTGTTATTTTAGTCAAGTGAATAGGCTATAAATCTAGCAAGAGAAAGAACCATCTCCTCATTCTCATTAATAACAGTTCTTCTTTCTTTCATTTTTTATCAGCTCCAACAGCTTCACAAGGTATCAACATGTTTGAAATGCTACTTTCAGAACAAAATCAAGAATCTGAAGTTGAAGAAATTTGGTTACCTATCTTCTCTCCTCCACATGACAACTTCAAGAACAATCTATAAAATGAAGATTCAATCATTTGTGAATCTGGAAAAAATAAAGTTGCAGACGAAATAGAGGACCAAAAAGAACAGGATAGAATTATTTTAAAATTATTTTTTCACATTCATTAGAAGAAAATAGTATATGTGAATCATTTGTGTAAAATTAGGGTATATGATGTGAGACTAAAAATACATATTTTTAATCATTATTTCCTCACATTTATTATTTATATATGTCCTTTATGAGCATGAATTTTATGAATTGTGCTAAATGGTATATTTTATTTGTAGGATTAAATTGGTGGAAAAATAAAAAAGTTTGGAGCTAAAACGAATTAAAGATAGAAGGTTGAAGAAGGAAATCAAGCAGACAGCTTAATGGATTAAATTGAATAAAATAATATATTTATGTATATAAGGAAAGGCGGCAGCAATTGGAAATTTTCAATTTACCTCTACTGTACACGTCTCACAATGGAAGGCTACAACAACAAAAGAAAATTGACGCGGACAGCTTCACCGAAAATAAAAAGGAATTCGATTCCTTTTGGTTTTGATTTCCTAATTTAAGATGGACTCAATTATTTTATTTAGGGTTTCTATATCTATAAATAGGGCATGAAAAGTTATTCTTGGGGGGCAAGAACCAAGATACAAGACATAATATAAATTTTCTTCTAGCTTAGGAACTTTGAAAGAGCCGCCGTGGAGGCCGGAGAATTGTGGTTTATTCTTTCTTCTCCTTTATTATTTATTTGTATTCGTGATTAATAAAAGATAGTTTAGCTATTGTTCTCAACTTTTTATGATTAACACGAGCATATTTATTTTAATAAATTTTGATTGTGTTTTTGAGATAATGAGTAGCTAACTTTCATAACTAGGGTTGTGGGAACCATGAGCGATTAACAAAGTATGAATAGTAAATAAACAATTCTTGACTAGTATTTTGTATGCATTGATAATTCTTTCGTTTAGAAGTCTTTTCAACGGTGGCCAACGTTAGAACTCGCCTTGTTACTACTTGCCGGACCAAGGAGGTAATTAACAAGAAAAGAATTATCAACATAGATTTAGTGTGATACTATCTAATAGGCTAATGTCGATTGGTGCGAAGTAATAACTAAGCCAAACATCGATTATGATGTCTAATATGAGGTAAAGGTAAGGGTTAGTAAATTATACACACGTAGCCGGACCACGGTGCGGGGTGAAATTCTCTAGATGCCGGACCAAGGATTTAGAGATACCTAACCTATCACTTTGCATGTAATACACTAGAAAAGGATTACTATTATTAGAATTACTGCGTTATGAGCTTATGGGGAACACATTCCTAGTTACTTTTAATAATCTGAATATAAATAAATACTTAGTTCAAAGCTATCTTTTTATTGTTTTTATTTTATTTTATTTCAATTTAAATCCCCCATTTTTATAACGACTATCGAGTTAAATATTTACTATTGACAATATTCTTCCATATTCTCTGTGAGATCGACCCCGACTCATAGTTGGGTAAATATATTGCATACGATCGTTTATATTTCTTTTCAAGAAGTATATTTGAACGTTATCAAAAATGGCGCCGCAGCCAGGGAATGTGGCTTAGAAATTGTCTTTAGTATTTATTTTGACTTGTAAATTTTTTTTCTTAGGATTAGTTTTAAATTTTTATTTTTTTATTAGTATCATACATCTTTTACTTTTCTTGAGATGTCATCTAAAAAAGTATGTAGTGATAAGTGTTCTTGCAATTCTTGCCCTTGTGATATTATTGATTCTTTTAAGCTAATTTTTTCTCAACTAGATAAGTTGTATGGGGACTTGGAAGATTTGTTAATACTTTGCTATAAATCAATATGTAAGCGCAACAGTGAATATGCCTTTGAATTTGATCTCTATTATTTAGTTATTGAGTTGAGTGAAAAGATTAAATCATATGACACCCAACAATTTAGTAATAATATGTGTGAGGAAGAAAAATCACTTATAAGTCAACTTGAAGAACTAAAAGTTGAGGGCCAATTGCTTGATCATACTTTTATTGATGTTGTCATTGTTGAGAAGAGTACAGTAGAGTTAGCCCAAGAGGGAACTTATTTACATTTAAAGCTTAGCCTGGTCACTATTATCATGCAAATTTCCTATTGAAAGAATGTACCCATCGATTTATCTCAACTTGTATTGCGATCACATCCCAAGAACCTTTCCCCATACTTGATTTTCTTATTTATTTTGTTGTTTTAGTACTTGTTACGAAACCCCCTTCGATATTTGACACTTTTGTGTCACCTCTTTTTAATTTACTATGTCTTTTATTGCATATGTCTTTAACTACGACTAACTTGAATGATATTCTAATTGGTTATTAATTCTCAAAACCGCTCCTTTGGAACACGATCCCAACCCTCGGTTGGTTTACTATATTATTGACGATCGTAGACACTCATATTGTAGGATAGTGTCGTTGCTCACGATAAGTATAAGTGTCCCAAGGGACTAGTTTTGAGAATTGATAAAACAAAGAATATTGCTCTAATTAGTCATAGCTAAAGACATTAACGATTAAAAACATAGTAAATTAAAGGAGGTGACACGAAAGTGTCAAATATCAATTGGGGTTTTGTCACAAGTAGTAATAAAACAGCAAAAATTAACAAGAAAATATAGTATGGGGAAATATTCTTGGGGTGTGACCGCTATACAAGTTGAGATAAATAGTTGGGTACATGCTTTTGACAAGAAATTTGTAAGATAATAGTGACTAGGCTAAGCTTTGTATGGAAATAAATTCCCTCTCGGGCAACTTACCCCATTTCAAATGCGTTCCTCTCGGACACCCATTTGTCACATGAAGACCAGCCTACGCCTTACCCCACTCACTCTCTCGAGCTGAGTGTTAGGATATGGGACTAGGATGCACCCTCTCGAGCTGAACCTCGTGTCGACCCACTCCTTAAGCCATCAATCTAGTTGTCTTGGTTTCCCGACCTCCCTCTCGGGCAAGCCGAAAACACATGAGTTGTTTTGTATTTACAACTACAAACCCTTTAGATTAAACCATAACCACTAGGCAAAATCACCATTAAACTACATCTAACCTATCAGCAAGCAAGACCCAACAATAATATGAACACATATTTGCTAAATCACACCCCAAGAATGGGGGATTTTAGCCACACATCAAGAAATAACAAAATACACCTAAAATGATAGTAAAATCAAATGGGTATAAGAAATTAAACCTTAATTTAAGCAAAGGAAGAAGAATAGAGAAGACTCACTTCCAACATGGGGAAGATGAACTCCTTTCTTCAAGTTCCCAAAAACCCTCTCCAAACTTGAGAGAAATTTTTTAAAAAGTACTATTCTATTCTAGAAATTAAAATAAAAGTTTGACACTTAAAAATAATAATAAGTTCAGTATTTATAGACTTCTGAAAATAGCGTTGGCGAATCTTTCGTCGACTCGCCCTTCGTTTGTCTCATCGTCGTTTCATGCTTGCCTTCAACACCTCCACGTTCTGGATCATTGGGCGGTATAGTACTGCTTCACGAAACTATTCAGCAGAGCGCCGACTGCTCATTTCGTCGCCTTTTTTATCCTTCTCCTTCAGGGCTTCACGTACTGGAACAAATGGCAAAGTAAATTCCTTCGGCGAATCGCCAAGTGTACTTGGAGATGCTCGGGTTTTAGCTTCATCGTTCTTTTCAGCCTTTTTGCTCCTTTTTGCGCCTAAGTATCCATTCTTCACTAAAACTTCAAATACATGAAACTTAAGAGTTTTCATCAAATATTTAGACAAAATAAGCATTCAAGGACACTATTCTTATCAAAATAAAGGCCTAAATGAGTCCAATTTGTGGACTCATCACCCAACTAACCAATAAACTCGCAAGGGCATCAGCCACCTATTCAGCAAGAGTATGGTAGGGTGCTTGTCGATGTGAATCATGGAACCTGTGCCAGAATTTATAGAATTAACTCTATCAGAAGGTCATAAGAAGTACCCCCAAACTTGTGTTCCAAAATGGAATACAATTCGAGGCTTGAAACTGTAGACAATAATCATATGCAAACAATTTACCAACTAAGAACCAAAAATGAGGTAAGGAAGTCAAGTTAACATGCAAATTAACCTCAAACAGAGGTTTCCCAACTGATAACTGTAGGTGTAGTTCAAACAACTCCAGACGCATAAGACTGCAAATACCCAATTTCGAGCTAAAATGAGAGAGTTAGCACATTTTGGTGTTTCCAAAGAAAGCAAAAATGACGTCTAGTCTATATATAAAGGACCAAATGAAACTTCTCATCGCATTCGAGAGAAGAAGGTTCACGATGACGGATCAGTAAGAAGATGATTATCACGATTGGGGATGCTAGCCCTCGCGGTCGTGATGATAAAATGATATCAACCATTGATCATGATCATAACAAAGGGCCACACAATTGAAAAGAATCAAGGGCAAAACCCTCGTGAGTGCAGCCAAGGGGCCTGCAAACGCGGTGGGTAAATCACCCTACAACGGCTAATGCACATTAGTTGTCATCAGTTGGTTCTTGCAAGTTCAAATCACGTATGAGGTATTCAATTCACTACGGCTTTGGCAATCCCTAAGTGAGAAGTCTGAGATTTTTGTGTCAATGAAGATGACTTAGTCTATTGAAAGTTGATTAGCGTCAATGAAGATGACTTAGTCTATTCATGAATGTTCATCACTATAGAGCAGCACAATTACCGCTATATTACCTCAATTTGTAATCCCCGCACCCTTAAATTGCTTGGTAATTGTTGATTTCTTTGATATTTTAGTTTAATTGTGATAATCGATAACAAAGGCTTTATATTAAATTGGTGGAGTTAGCCACTCAAATGCTCTTACTATTACAAATGAGTGAATTTAAAGTCCAAATTTCTTTATAGGAATTCTCCATGATGTACCATTAATTGTGGGATTCGACTACGACTCTTTGTTAGGTTTTTATATTGACTATGACTGGTCACTCTTTTAATTTTGTTTGGAATGTGATTTGAGCACTATCACTCTACTGCATCATATTAGATCATGTAAGACTCATCGGTGATATACCTGCACAACATCAAAACATGGAAAAATAGCTGGATAGTTGAAAATACTGAAGGTAAAGCAAACTCAGAAGAAACCTCACTTACCATCCAGAGGATCTTAAAATGCCCAATAAAAGCTTTTAAGATGAATAAAGACAAGACTACAGAAATAAAGGAATGAATAATCAAAATTTCGTGAGAAATCCTAAGGAAGTAAACATTTGATGAATTTAAGATAAAGAATCCATGAGTTCAATTTGAAGAAGGAGTCTAAAAAGACAAGGACTTTTTATTGAATAAGGAGTCTCACTTAAAGTAGAACTCTTCAAGTTATCGCTGAATTGAATTGTTGGAGTTCGACTACTATACAAAAGAATCAATGAATGTAACTTGAAGAAGTAGTCTAAAGAAGCAAGGAGTTTGAATTGAAGAAGGAGTCTTATTTGAAGTAGAACTCTAAGTCAAGAGAGTTCAAGTCAATGAGGAGTTTGGAGTTAACAATAACTCAATGAAGAATTGTGCTTAAATAGAGGTGATGTCGTTCAGAATACTTGTGCACTTACCGAGCAAAAAGGAGCAATCAAAAAATTGACTTCGCAAGTGCTACCATCAAACAGAAGGAACACATCAAAGAACCTAGTCTTTTTAGAGAGTTTATGTGTTAGGAGTTTTTTTTTGTGATTAAGAATTGATGTAATATTAGTTCTGTGAGTTATAAATTATATTAGGTGTGTTGCCTTTAGGTTGTGAAACTCGAAGAGTTGGAACACATACCTTGGGAGGTTTGTGTTGAAGTTTCAAAATTATAGTTCATAATTCCTTAGGTTATATAGGCTCGTAATCTATTTCCTATGGAGGCTTAGTAATTTAGTGAAATTGAAGTTAAATCCTGTAGGGGTACATGTCGTGGCTTTTGACACAGTTTGAGCCGAGTGTTTTCCGCGCAAGAATACTGTGTTTTTACTTACTATCCTAATTACTTTACTAGAACATGTTAGGCAACCAATTTCACACTTAGGTGAAAAGTTAAAATTAGTAAATTACTAGGTCGTGCAGACTAACAATTGGTATTCGAGCAGATTTTCTTATTAAAAGTTTAACCACTTAAAAATAAGATTGGGATGAATTTTGCACCTCCACTTAAATATAATGAAGGACAAGATATTAGCAAGCCTCTGCTATTCAATGGCCAGTATTACCCATTGTGGAAAGCATTGATGGAAGTTTTTATTCAAGCTAAAGATTAATAACTTTGGAATAGAGTTATTGATGTACAAGAATACCCAACTAAGAAGGATGCTGAAAATAATGATGTACAAAAGGAAAAGAATGAATACGAGGAGGCTGACTTAAAGATTCTGGGAAAGAATGCCAAAGTTAAGTTTATTCTTATTTTTGGTTTTGGACCAGATGAGTATCGTTGAATATCTAGTTGCATAACTTCAAACCAAATTTGGGATACTCTCATGGACTCATACGAAGAAACAGGACCACAACATACTGATGATGGAAAGGTAGATGAAATTGCTTTCATGGCTATTGAAAATTCAGACATGGAAGAAGAAGAAGTAAAATTTGAGGTAAGTATCCTTAACTTGAAAGAAAAAATGCATCTTTTGAAAACTAATTAGCATGATAAGTAGCATTATTGATGATTTTCAAGAATTAACTGCTGAAAGAGATCAACTATTTAAAGATTTTGCAGATTAAAGTTTGAGAGCATGCATCTCAAAAACTGCAAATCTATAATTGAAGAAGAAAATTGTTCTCGAAAGAAATAGGTTTTGATAAACTTGAGTCATCAAACTTGAATTTGATATCTAAAATTCTTAAGTTGTCCATTATTGAAAAAGGGAAGATAAATGATACTGAGAACAAATTAGAACATGATCTGAAAGAAGGCAAAAGTGGTTTTTTCTGTGAAAAAGATAAGGGGAAAAACCTAAATCTAGAAGTGTCTTGGTTGAAAATGGACCTTGAAACAACGAATAGATGGACTAATTCATCCAGAATCGTTAACAAATTGACAAATTGAGTGATAGGGTGCACAATGAGAAGACTAGTATAGGATTTCATAAATAAAATGTTATCTCTGAAGATTTGTGCTATATTTCTGGTAAAATTGGTCATCCAACTACTAAGTATCCAGTTTTGAATGGTTTTAGAAGAAGAAATACTGAATTGGCAAATATAAACAGATTTATACATGTTGACAGAAACAGGTCCACTAATAAGTTCCCTAGATGGGTGAAAAGAAATTTGATTCACCCTTTTGATCATACGAAATGACCAAAGCTTTTCTGGGTTCCTAAGACTAACCCTTAAGTTGTTTTGCAGCTGAAGCTGAAAGGAAGCAAGCAATATCGATTCATAGATACTGTTTACTTAAGGCATATGACTGAAGATAAACAAAAGATCCTTTTGCTCACTTCACAAAAAAGGGGAATGTGTCACTTTTTTAAAAAAATAAAAAAAAATGCATAAAAAAATAGAGGATGTAACGCATGTGTAAGGGGGAAGCAAGTAAAAAAAAATGAGGATGAAAGTGAAACTGATGAGAGTCCATTGGAACACATTGTACTACATGTTTCCTTTGTTGAATAGACTAAGGGCATATTGATAGAAGGAACAATGAATCTTGAAACTGATTTATCCACAACAATATGTGGTTGTTGGATCATGTCTTTCTTTGTCAGACAACAATTGAGGAATTCTTACACTAAGTAGGGAGCATTATCAAAAGAAAAAGTTCAACTTGGGGATGATTAAGATTGCATGAACTCCCCTCAATGATTGGCTAGAATAATTGTTCTCGATTTTATGAGATAAAATGTTTTTCAATTAAATCTTACACATTTAGTTGTGTTTCCCAATCCAGATCCTTGACTTGTTTTAACCTAATTTTTTATTAGATTGTGTAGCGAAAGGTGCAAGCAAACAATGATTATCACAAAACTGCTCATATCGGGTATGTTCTACATTGTTAAAGGTTAATATTATCTAAACTGAAACAATTAAGCATTCATGGATACAAAATAAAATAACCGTCCAAGGTCAAGAGTCTTATTCATTCAAATTGTTCTCTCTCACCTAGTCTTCTTGAATGTTTTTTGTAAGTTTAAACCAGATATTCACCAAAGTACATCTACTGATATTTGTGATGTTGTCCTCTTCAAATTGCTCTTAACTTAGTACATATAAAATTCTCATTTGAGGAGGGAAATTTGGTTCCTCATTTTCAGTTCGTGAGGAAGAGCCAACTCTTGTAACACGTCTGTTTTCTATTCCACCTTGAGCTCCCATTAGAAATTATAAGTGTCAAGAGGATGCTATTATTAAAGAAGATCTTAGAGCTAGCACTAAAAAAAGATATGATTGTCACGACTTGAGCCTACACCCTGGACGTGGCAGACACTCAAGAACCATTGTTGGTCCCCAAGCGAACCCTCATCCTGGCTAACTACACGCGGAAGACTAACTTAAGCATGCAAAAGATAAAAACTGAAATAAAATTCAATAAACTCAACTTTGTAAAACATTCACTCAAATAAACAACTTAGAATAAAAATAATATATTCAACTCGCCATAAAATAGGCAACTTAAGTCTTTAAAACATTTAATAAAATAAATGATACAAACTTATCAACTATACTGACTATCTATGAAGCCTCTAACTGATACAGATGGAAATCGGGACAAGACCCACAACATCCTAACAACTGATATAACTGAAAGGTAAATGAAATTATTCGAAAGCAAGGAGGCTCACCATAGCTAACTTGAACTCTCAGATGTATCAACGAAGCTCCTGTTGATGATCCTGAATACCTGTGTATTCATCATGAGAAGATGCAGGCCAAATGGCTCAGTACGTGGAATGTGTGAGAATGTAAGGGGAATTCTAAAACATAAACATAAGTTTGAAACTTGATAAAAAGGAAACATACTTACCTCTTCTCAAACTTACTCAACTCAAGGAATACTCAAGGCTAAGATACTCAACTCAGATATTAAATACTCAACTCAAAAATATGATATCCGACTCTGGGTACTCAACTCAATATAAAGCAACAATACACTTGCAATATATGGAAAGCTTTAATAAGCAGAAAAACAACAACTTAGTTTGTTAAAGAAAATGCAATAACAAACTCAACTTTACTTATATAATAAAGTAATATAGTTTTTGTGGGAGATTCTATAACCGACAACCACCACTATGAGCCTAAGTGGTGATACATCGTTCTTACCATCACGCTGCCAGACTGTCCTATACTTTGCCGTCATGTAGAACTACTTAACTTAGTGGATCCACTAGCTTAACGTATGTGATCATCTAAAAAGTATAACCCATTAATACCCATGATGGCTACATGGTTTATGGATACTTGAGTTAATATAAACTCGCATCCCCATATTGGTGCTCAATACTACTCCCAAAAATATGCTTAGCTCATATGTTTTTAAAACAACTTATTTCTTTGGTTTGAGATAATTACTCAAAACGTAGCTTAAAATCTCTCTTGGAATCGATGTTCCCTTTCTTGCTCAAAACTGTTTTGGAAATCTCAGTTTCCTCTCATCTAATATGTGAAAACATTTACTCTTGGGAACACTTAGTTCCCATATATCATTTTAAAGAAAATGAACTTTACTCTTACTCTTTACTCAACTCAAAGCTTAAGTCGTAAAAACAAAGTTAAAACATTTGTAAAAGACTTCTTAGTTCATGTCGAATTATGGACGTGAATGACTCAATGCAAGGGTTTCAATAACTATAGATAGAACTCAATACTTGGAACTCAAAAAAATTCAATAATAATACTCAATTCAAGAATGCTCAACTCAGAGGGTTCATGCGGAATTTACGAGCTTGAACTACTCAACTCAAGGACTCAAAGATACTTCTCGTTTCAAGACTACTCGACTTATAGGGTTCATGCGGGATTATGGACATGAATAACCCAACTCAAGGACTACATGGGTAACATGTAATAGTACCATGATTAGGAATGAAATCTCAATTAGGTTAGAAACTCAATACTTAAGACTTAGGACATGAGATATTACTCCTCTCATAGATACTCAACTGATGGAGTTCTTATGGAAGATATGGGCATGAACGACTCGACTCGAGGGTCTACATAATAATATGGAACTCGTGAAAACAACTCTTCTCATTCTCATACTTACTTTATCAAAACCTAGTTCAAATCGATAGTTGATCTCAAAGGATTCACAATTGAGCTCAAAGTTGTGCTTGAACTCTACTCTTAACTCTCTCTTGAATGTGAATTACAAATTCAAGAGTTATGGTTCATGATATGAAGGATCTCGTGATGGAAAAGTATAATCATGAATACATTCTCCTTATTCTCATGCTCACTTGCTCGAGTCTTGAAACAAGTTACTAGAAGTTGTAGAAGACTCCATAAAATGACTCAAAGGGACTTTCTTAGAACGTTTGAAAGAATTCTCAAAACTTAACTCTTAACACTACCTTGAATTTGAATTATGAATTCAAGGTTATTATCATGTTAGGAATGATTTTAGGTGTTTAGAAGTAGCTTAGAGTAGTTAGAATCGAAAAAGAGTGAAGGTACCCTTCAAAAGAACTAAAACGGAGCAACCTATTGCAAACTGGATGGGGCAGACAACCCTGGAGCTATGGGTGTCGCGGAGTGCCAGCCCCTAAGATTCAGAGCCTACTTTGGGGCTCTCTGTCTGGCGTGACACGCCAGGTCCCAACCCAGAAAACTCGACGAATTTCTTTGCTCGTTTACTCACCCTAACTCGCCTAGAATCGAACGGTTTCTTTCCCAATCACTTAGAATCAATTAATTAAGATAAGTAAACTCTAATGTACTTAATACAGACCTTAAAACACTCACTTTGATCTCAAGAAATCATCAAAAACCCAACACAACAAGATTTAGAAAGAACTTCAAGAACACCTATCAAGAACTTAAATCCTGCAACTTTTTGAGAATGAAACTTCGCTGAAAATAATATGTTTGGCATGTGGGTGAAAAAACCAAGAACTATGGAAGCTTACATACCTCTTAGGGATCAAACCCATGTCGACAATCCACAACAACTCTCAAGAATTTCGACAAAAGCTTTGATCCTTTCTCTTTTCTCCTCTTCTCTCTTCTTCTTTTCTCTTCTTGAACTGTCAACTAAAACCCTAGATGTAAACTAGAATTATAAAACTGAACCTAATCAAATTATGCCTCTAAAATATTACTAACACGAATTAAATCTGATTGGGTAAGGAAAAGACCAAAATACCCCTCTAAAATCCGGTTTTGACTTTCCTTTACTCCACAACCTAACTTCAAAAGGCCATATCTCACTCATATGACCTCAAAACTTAGCAAACTCGGCGGCGTTGGAAAGCTAATTTAGAGGTATTTCCTACGGTATCTTGTAGAACATCTAACTCATCCTGTGATAGGAGTTATGATCATTTCAATTTGACCCAAAACTCATAACTTGAGCATAACTTGCAAAATTTCAAATTTTGCTATTTCCAATTTAGTTCTTTTTCGAACTCAAGGTGCTAAATCTAGTGAACTTAACACTTAACAAATTTTAAATTCCTTGGTAAAATCTCACTCACTACGAAGAACGGTTCGAGTCTTAGTTCAAAAAAAAATTCTAGGGTGTTACAATGATTTCCATTGTGATTTTTGAGGAATACTAAATTACAATCCAGGCATAGACTTTCCAAATGAAAAAAAAAAGGTTATTGAATAGATGAACCATGATAGCTACATGCTTCAATTAGGAAAATTGGTACTCCATTAAAAAGGTTGAAGTAAAATTTTCACTAATATTATTGTTGAACTGAAGGCTGCTCATACAACTTATCAAAAAAAATTCAGTTAAGAATTTAATCTCTACAGACTGTTCTTGATAAAGAAAGTGCTGAAAATGCTGAAATTATTGGTTGGTTGACACAATTATTGCCACATGTTCCATTCTTCTCTCCACTTTTCAATGTTAATGCCTCTGACTTTACACTACTCTATCAAGTGTTTGTTTTATGATTGGTGCTATATAGTTTTTGCTTCATTAAGTATGACTTCGATCTTATACAAAACATTATCTGGTAGTTTAATTGAACAAGTATGTATTGCTTTAATGGCTCATGTTCTTTCTCTCTATAATACATTATTTTGTTCCATGAAGTCGTTATATGATTGTCTTGGTGATATCCTAGTGCCATGAATAGTTTCACAAATCAATCTAGCTCGTATATTATAAGATTAACATAACTTTTCAATGATGCCAAAAGGGGGAAGATAAAACTTGTGTATTATTTATAACTTATTGACTAACCTATTTCAAGTTAGTATTTCATGCTTCAATGTCTACATGTAAAATTGTTTGAATGCACAAAGAAAAGAGGTTGTCATCATCTAAAGGGGGAATTCAATGGGATTTATAAGGTCTTAATGATTTACAAAGAAATATGAAACACGTCAGTCAACATGGTCCAAAGGTGCACTATCACAAGAAATTGAATTCTAAAAAGCTTTTATGATGAATAAAGACAAGAGTGCACCAATAAAGGAATGAATAATGCCAATTTCATGAGAAATCCCAAGGAAGTAAAAATTTGATGAATTAAAGAGAAAGAATCAATGAGTTCGATTTGATGAAGGAGTCTAAAGAGGCAAGGAGTTTTAATTTTCGAAGGAGTCTCACTTAAAGTAGAACTCTTCAAGTAACTGCTGAATTGAAATGTTGGAGTTCGACTACAATAAAAAAGAATCAATGAATGTAATCCGAAGGAGGAGTCTAAAGAAGCAATGAGTTTGAATTAAAGGAGTCTTACTTGAAGTAGAACTCTCAGTCAAGAGAGTTCAAGTCAATAAGGAGCTTGAAGTGAAGACTAACTCTATGAAGAATTGTGCTTAAATATAGGTGATGTCGTTCAGAATACTTGTGCACTTACGGAGCAAAAATTGCAATCGAAAAATTGACTTTGCAAGTGCTATCATCAAATAGAAGGAACACATCTAAGAACCTGGTGCTTTTACAAAGTTTATGTGTTAGGAGTTTTTCTTTGTGATTAGGTCTTGATGTAATCTTAGTTCAGTGAGTTATAAATTAAATTAGGTGTGTTGTCTTTAGGTTGTGATAACTCCAAGAGTTGGGAACTCATACCTTGGGAGGTTTGTGTTAAGTTTGGGTATTATAGTTCGTAATTTTTTAGGTTACAAGGCTTGTAATCTATTTTTTTGTGGAGGCTTAGTGATTTAGTGAAGTTGAAGTTAAATCTTGTAAGGGTACAGGTCGTGATTTTTTACACCTTTTGCACCGGATGTTTTCCACGTAAAAATATTGGTTTTTACTTGTTGTCCTTATTGCTTTGCTGGAACATGTTAGGCAACATGTTTCACACTTTGGTGAAAAGTTAAAAATCAGTAAATTACTAGGTCGTGCAGACTACAAAGGATACATAGTCAACAATATCTCTCCTCATGTCGCTCCAATAATAGTGTTGCCTCAAATCATGATACATCTTCACACTGCTCAAATGGATAAGGTATCAAGAATCATGGGCCTCTCACGGCATCATCTCGATCAATTCCCCCAAAAACTCTTGAAACACAAATTCAGCCAGCAAACCTCAAAACCCCATCTGAATCTAAGGTACCCTAGCCGGCATCACAACTAACACTCGTTCTAAAAGGGACATCAAAGTCTTATCCTCAAACTGAAGACCATGGATCATATCAAGCAAGGATGAGTGAACTCCCATATAGGCTAAGACATGTTTAGAGTCTTAAATAACCAATCAAATCATCTTATTAGCTATAGACTGAATGTACAAAGGAAAAGGCTGCCAGATAATAGACAGGAAGGCTAGACTACCCATACTCACCGCCTTCCAGCTCAATGAGTCCACTACCACATTCATCTTGCCTAAATGATAGAGAATATAGAGCTGATAGTCCTTTAGAAGCTCAATCAATTGATGGTGTCTTGAATTAGGGTCCTTTTGGTAGTGCCTTGAGATTTTAAGCGTGAAAACTACCACCGCCAACTCCAAGTTATGGGTGAGGTAGTTGCGCTTATGCTACTTCAGATGCCTCGACGCATAAGCAATAAAGTGGTCATGCTGCAACAGTACACAACCAAAACCAATGTCGTATGAGTTACAATTACTATGTAGATCTCGCAACAAAGTCAATTCAGGTAGTGCCTCAAGATCTTAAGCATGAAAACTACCATTTCCAACTCCAAGTCATGGGTCGGGTAGTTGCGCTTATGCAACTTAAGCTTCCTCGATGCATAAGCAATAACCTAGTCCCAGTGGGTCAATACACAGCCCAAGACAATGTCTGACAAGTCACAATATATCGTGAAGGCCTCGCCCTTAACGGTAAGATCCAATATAGAAGTGGTGGTTAACAACTCCTTGAGCTTTCGAAAGCTCAACTCACAGTTTCCAAACCACTCAAAAGGAACATCAAGATGATTCAATGAGATTAGTTGTGCTCTAGTAGTGGAGAAGCCCTCCACAAACCGTCTGTTGAAGCCTGTTAATCTGATGAAGCTCCGAATCTGAGTAACCAAAGTGGGTCTAGCCTAGTTACAAATAGCCTCAATCTTTGCGTGATCTACCGAAATGTCATTATTTGACACACATGCCCCCAAAATGCTATAGACTAAAGACAAAACTCCCATTTTGAGAACTTGGCATAAGGTCTCTATTCTCTCAAAGTATGAGCACAATATCAAATGTTTCTCCTAGTCTCTTTTATTATGCGAGTATACAAGGATGTCATCTATGAATACTATGACAAATATATTAAGATACAACCTACACACTAGTTTTATCAAGTCCATAAAGGTGTCAAGGGCATTAGTAAACCCAAATCACATCACAAGGAACTTATAGTGGCCATATCTAGTCCTAAATGTGGTCTTAGGGATATCCATTGCCTTAATTCTAAATTGATGGTAACCAAACGTCAAATCAATCTTAAAAAACATTGTGGCACCCCAAAGCTAGTCAACTAGATCAATAATCTTAGGAATGGGGTATCGACTCTTCACCGTGAACTGCCTATAATCAATACACAGGTGCATCATACCGTTCTCTTTCTTAAAAAGAAAGAATAGGAGCGCTACAAGGTGATACCCTAGGTTTGATGAATCCCTTACCCAAGAGATCCTGAAGATAAACACTGAGCTTTTTGAGCTTTGCATGAGCCATCCGATATGGCGAAGTAGAAATAGTTTGGGTACCCTGCCGAAGCTCAATATGGAAGATAATATCACGCTCTAAGGGTAGGCACGGTAGGTCAGTAGGAAAAACACCCACAAAGTCACAGACAGTTGGAACTGAATCAACTTGAAGGACCTCCTTACTCACATTACGCACATACTTCAAATAAGATAAGCACCCTTCTATCAACTAGTCTCTAAGCCAAACAAAACTGACAACTTCAACGGGTGTGCTACAATGTGAGCCCTGCCTTACCTCAGGGGAACACATAGCATGGATAAACTAACAGTCTTACAGAACAAATCTATGATCTCATGGTACGGGGATAACCATACTATGTTAATAATTACATCATAGTCAAGTATATCAATTAATATAACGTCAGGCCAAGTGTCACACCCCTGTATAGCGACCAAGCAAGATCAAAACATTTGATCCACCACTAAAAACTCATCCACGAGGGTCAACACATGCAACGACGTGCTAAAGTCTTAGAATTAACACATTCACAAGAAGAAGATTAAACATACACATATAAAAAGGTATAGCCTAGATTATATAGAGACGAGGCAGGCTGATGGAATAAAAGAATCGTGAATCTGATCATATCTTCCGATGACAGAGCCTCTACCCTTGCTAAAGTTGTATAGAAGTGTCCCTGTGTGAATTTTCCCTAACTTTTGACCTACCACCTGACTTGCCACCCTAGGCACAACCCTGAATACCCTAATAACCACAACGATGGTCTTGAACCTTACTTCGGTCTATTGCTGGACATTCTTATGGTGGATCTGGTAGAGCTACTTGTGGAGTGGGAGCAATCCGCCTACGCAAAGGGAAATCTCTGGCCTAATGATAAAACTCTTCAAAATAAAAAAAGTCTGAAGATGATCGTCTCCTAGAAGATTGGCCATAATGGCCTAAAACATATGACTGACACCTATCTTGACTCTAACTCGAGCCAAACTCACTCTTAATATATTAGTCACCCTATAAAACCTCTAATGAGGCCTTAATAAACCGGCTGACCTAGTTGAAACCTCTTTCACGTTTTGTAATAAGAGTCTCTAGACCTTGAATGGAACCTCATGTAATTACCCTTATACCTAGCTCTCTTATCATTACCCTCATTGGCCTAACAAAGAAGTTGTTCAACTGTACGGGCGTGATCAACTACATCAAGAAAGGAATGGCCCATGAAGACTCTAGATTGGGTCTCAATCTGTAGCTACAGTGTCAAACCATGGACAAAGCACATAACTCACTCCTCCTTAATAAATAGGATCATAGTAGCGTCGTAGGAGAACTCGTGAAACCTCACCTTATACTCTAAAACAATCATGGAGCGCTGCACTAACCTACAAAATGGATCCTAGAGACAATCTCTGACGCTGCAGAGGATAAACCTGACTAAGAAGGCCTCAGAAAACTCAGCCCAAGTGGACAAGTGGAGACCTTGTTATCTTGGTTTCTACGAAGGTACACCACTACTGCCTAGATGAACCATCTAGTTGATAACAAGTGAGTGGGATCCTCTCGACTCTATTGTGCTCAATGTGTAACACCTCACCATTTGAAAGAACTAGAATTAGAAAGAACTATTTTGGAAATAGTAAAATTGGAAATTTTGGCCAGCTAAACTATGTATGAATTTTGGATCAACTTGAGACGACCATCACTTTCAGTAGATGATGATTTTGGTAGCCCATAAGATATCAAATGAAAGGTCTTGGAATCCTTTTTCCAACACCACTGAGTTTACTAATTTTTTAGCTCATATGTGGGAGATATGCATGTTTGAAGTTGGGATGTCTAGTTAAGGAAAGTTACCTAGATTTAAGATGGTTATTTCGTACTTTTTCTTATCCAATGACCTTAAAACGAAAATTGGTAATATTTGGGGGTCTAAACTGATTTGGTTTAGTTTTTCAAATCCTAATTTACGCTAGGGTTTTGAGAGAATTTTAAGAAGAGGAGAAAAAGAAGAAAAGTCAAGCGTTCGTCAAGTTCTTGAGGTTTTTGGTTGCGGATTTTGCCAAGGGTTTGATCCCTAAGAGTTATTTGATTTCACATAGCATTGGGTTCGTTCACCCATGTGCCAATCATGATTAATTCAGTGTAATTTCATTCTTGAAAGAAAATGATTTGAGTTCTTGATGAGTTTTATTGAAGTTTCTTTCATAATCTTGAATGTTGAGGTTTTGATAAGTTCTTCAGATAATTGTATGAGTTTTAAGGGTTTTTTAGTAGATTCTTGTACACTATTGTTGGGTATTCGAATCTAAGTGATTAGGGAAGAAACCATTGGATTCTAGGTGAATTGGGGTTGGAAAATGAGTAAGAAAATTTGTCAAAATTTATGGAAAAAAGGGTGAGGCGCCACGCCACATAGTGAGCCCAAAGTATGGTTCTGTAGAATGGGTCCTAGGGAACCGTGCAACTCAGTGCGTCCCAACCTTCCTTCTGTAGTACAGGTTTTGGCGCCCTGCGCCACTCAGAACGCCAGGGTCGCCAGGTCTTCTACCCTTTCCCACTTCATTCCGTATTAATTCCCTCGAATCGTACCTATGTTTTTTAGTTGATTTCTACACTCTAAGGTAGTCTAAAAATTGAGATGCTATCTATAACATGAGATCATAACCCTTGAATCCATAAATCAAATTCGAAGTAGAGCAAAGAGTCAAGTCTTGAGAGTTCTTTGAGTCTTTTTAAAAGTATTTTACAATTGTTTAAACTTGTTTAAGACTTAAACATTGAGTTTGAGGAAGATTAGAGCCAAGTTCATTTTCCTTAAAATGATATATGAGATCTAAGTATTCCCAAGAATAAATATTTCCATATTTAAGATGAGAGGAAACACTGATTTCCAAAGGAGTTTTCATGAGCAGTTTAAGTACCATCTCTTTTAGGAGAATTTATTTTTAGTAATAAACTCAAACCACCGAAAGAGTTACGTTTTTAAACATATGAGCTAGTTACATTTTGGGAGTAGTATTGATCATCGATATCTGGACCAATTCAGATAACTCAAGTCGACATAAACCATGTAGCTAACATGGTAAAAAGGGTCATACTCTTTAGATAATCCCTAATACATTTTAGCATAGACTAGTGGATCCACTTAGTAGTAGGTTATATAGCCCGGCAAAGTATAGGATAATTCTAGACAATGTATCATCCCATAGCTCATAGTGATGGTTATCGGTTAGAGAAATTCCTACAGACTTATTTTGTAGCATTATCTATACAAACAGAGTTTATGTTGTATTTTCTAATACACTGAGTTGTTATCTACTGTTTTAAAGCTTTTCGTTGTAATGCATCTTTATTTATTGCTTTATATTGAAATGAGTTTAGTAGGGTTGAGACGAGGTGAGTGTTTCTTTTAGTTCCAGTTCAATCTTATGTCGTGTTTTAGATTTACCCTCACATGGACGTACATTCCATGTACTGACACCATTTGACCCGCATCATTCATGATATAGATACAGGTAATCAGGATCAGCATCGAGTGTTTCGTTAATCCAGTCGAGCTTCAGAGTTATTTGGTAAGCCTCCCTACTTCCATAGGATCCCTTTATTATGTTTTGTCATTTCAGTTTGTTAGGATGATTTGAGGTCTTGTCCCAACATCCCTCATAGCATTAGAGGCTTCATAGATAGATAGACATAGTTCGTGAGTCTTGCTCATTTCATTTATTGATGTCTGAGACTTGAGTTGCCTCTTTAACTAGTGAATGTTTCTCAAAATATTCTGAGTATTTATCTTTGTTAAATCTTTCGTTTGAGTTTCTTCTATGTTGAGTAAGTCTTCCGCTAAGAGTTAAGCCAGGACAAGGGTTCACTTGGGGTCAGCAATCGTTCTCTAGTGCCAGTTGCAACTAAGGTGTAGGCTCGGGGTGTGACAAACTTGCTATTAGAGCACAGAGTTCAAGAGTCCTAGGGTGTCTACAAAGCCGTGTCTGTAGAGTCCTAGTTATCTGTGTGAAGTACGCCATATCTATAATTAAAAGGCTACAACATTTAGAAACTATCTCACTTCTTTCATACTCATTTCATACGATATAGCTCATCTCTATAAAGTCTCCTTCTAACTCGTGCTTGCGCGTATCTTTCAAATTATGCCTCCACAAGGGCTGTTAGAGGTCGTCCTACAAGAAGGAACGTTGAGGATAAAGTGGTACCTAATGCACAAGAAGTGCAAGCCCAAGGAGAGGTCACTAATGCTGAGTTCCTGGAAGCTATCCAGATGTTGAGTCAAGTGGTGACCAACCATGCTGGACAACAAAGAGAGAATCGACAGGAAGTGGCGGATACTTCAAGGATCCGTGAGTTCTTAAGGATGAATCCTCCAAACTTCACCGGTTCTAGTGTCATTAAGGATTCGAACATTTTTCTGGAAGAGTTGCATAAAGTGTTTGAGGTGATGCACGTTGCTGATGCCAAGCGAGTGGAACTAGGTGTTTACAAACTGAAGGGTGTTGCTAGAATCTAGTTTGACCAATGGAAGAAGGGTAGAGGTGAGGGTGCACCAATAGTGAACTGGCCTATGTTCGAGAGTGCCTTCAAGGGGCATTTCTTTCCCCGTGAGCTAAGAAAGGCAAAGGTAATAAAATTCCTCACTCATGA
This sequence comes from Solanum stenotomum, assembly GCF_019186545.1. NCBI lineage: Eukaryota > Viridiplantae > Streptophyta > Magnoliopsida > Solanales > Solanaceae > Solanum > Solanum stenotomum. Next base: position 35,969,649 of record NC_064290.1, read on the forward strand.
ATCTATGAGTGTGCATGAGTATAGCCTCAAGTTCATACAATTTTCCCATTATGCCCCGGAGATGGTTCCTGACATGAGGAGCATGATGAGTCTGTTTGTTGCTGGGTTATCTTGTCGGTCAAGTAAGAAGGGCAATGCATCTATTCTAATAGAGGATATAGACATAACAAGGCTGATGATCCATGTGCAACAGGTTGAGAAAGATAAGCTGAGAGATAGGGAAGAGTTCCGAAATAAGAAAGCTAAGACAACAGGGAATGAGTTCGATCAGTGGAAGAGTAATGCAAACCGGTCATCGTTCCAACATAAGAAAAAGGGACCTGCTCCATCATCTGCTAGTACACGTGTACGAAGGAATAGAGGTGAGTTCAATAATCAGAATTCTCAAAAGCTAAACCTGCACAGTCTCAAGGTAGTGTGGCACAAAGAGGAAATGAGACTTATGCATATGCTAAGTGTGGTAGAACCCACTCAGGAATGTGTCGTGCTGACCCCACTGGTTGGTTCAAGTGTTGAAAAGAGGGTCATTTCATAAAAGAGTGCCCTAAGAACATGCAGAGCGGTGGAAATAGGGGCAATAGAGCTCAATCTTCTTCAGTTGTTCCACTAGACATAGCGGCACCTAGAGGAGCTACCTTAGGGATAGGTGGAGGGGCAAACTTTCTTTATGTTATCATTAGTCGCCAAGAGCAAGATAATTCTCTAGATGTTGTCACTGGTATGATCAAAGTCTTTACTTTTGATGTTTATGCTTTGCTGGATATAGGAGCGACTCTATCTTTTGTGACTCCTTATATTGCCATGAATTTTAATATTCTGCCTGAGCAACTTCTTGAGCCCTTCAGTGTTTCTACACATGTTGCTTACTTTATTCTAGCTGAGAGAGTTTATCGTGGTTGTACCATTTCAGTAAATTACAAGGTCACCATAGCTGACTTAGTTGAGTTATATATGGTAGATTTTGATGTCATTCTAGGTATGGGCTGGCTTCATGTCTGTTATGCCTCAGTCGATTGTAGAACTCGAGTAGTTAAGTTTTAGTTTCCTAATGAGCCAGTTATTTAGTGGATGAGCAGTTCAGCAGTGCCTAAGGGTCATTTTGTTTCGTACCTTAAGGCCAGAAAGTTAGTTTCCAAGGGGTGCATCTATCACTTGGTCCGAGTTATTGACTCTAGTGTTGAGACACCACCTATTCAGTCAGTTTCAGTTGTTAGTGAGTTTCTAGAGGTCTTTCCAGATGATCCTCCCAAAGTCCCCCTGAGAGAGAAATAGACTTTGGTATAGATATTCTCCCCGATACTCGTCCTAACTTTATTCCGCTATATAGAATGGCTCCAGCAGAGTTAAAAGAGCAATTGAAATATCTTCTTGAGAAAGGTTTCATTCGACCAAGTGTCTCACCTTGGCGCGCTCCATTCTTATTTGTGAGGAAGGAAGATGGTTCTCTCAGAATGTGCATAGATTACTGTCAGTTGAACAAGGTTACTATCAAAAATAAGTATCCTCTTCCAAGAATTGATGATCTCTTTGACCAACTTCAATGGGATAATGTGTATTGCTTTGTCTTACTTTGATTTCCATGGATTCAATTTTATTATCATGTGTTTAGTTTATAAATTGAGGTTGCAAACTTAACTCTACTTTAGATCTTCATATATTGCTTGAGAGAGAATATATGAAGTAGGTATTGATTTGATGCTTGCATATTAGTTTGAAATTTCTTATTTACTTGACAAAAAAATTAGGTTTCACCTCTAAATGCTAGGCTTGCTCGAGAGAAGATTTATGTCAAGGAATCGGACTTTTAGTTGATTACACGTGGGAATGTCCAAGAAGAGTTCTTGTGATAAACATATTATGATTGAGAAATATAATGCGTTTTTGAGATTGACCTAGTCTATCCATATGTAATCAAGGTTATTGAGCAATCACATTGGCCCACCTTTTGAAAAAGATACCCACTTATGCACGCTCCTAGATTATTACTCTGCTTGCTTGTTAATCACTTGTTTAAGTTCAATTGATCAAAATTGATTACCGAGCATCTTAATTTTTATAATTGGAATTTATTTCACCCTTATTACTATCTACTTTCAATGAATTGGGACACAAATTGAATTCGTAATTAAATTATTTCACATACTACTCCATGTGGGATCCGACCCCGACCTCATACGTTGCATAATTAGATTGCTAACGAACACTTACTTGTTTAATGATTTTACAAGTAATTTGAGTGTTATAAAAAATGGGCACCATTGTTGGGGAGTGGTTCTTGGAATTCTTTTAGTGAAGTTATTTTGTGAACTGATTTGGTGTCGTAGAACATTCTTACTATTTGTTCATTCTTTTGCTCTTTATAAGTGACGACATGAGTGTTATTGGGAAAAATGATACTAGCCAACATGGACAAAATGATGATGTGAATTTCAATGCAATAGGAAGTACAAGAGCTATCCAGCTACTCCCAACTATTGGGAATGTTGTATTTCATATAATTGGAACGATGCTACATTTGCTCCAAATGAATGAGATGTTCGGAGGTCTAGCTCATGAGGATCCCCATGAGCATATTCTCAATTTTGTAGATCTATGCGGCCCATTAACTTTCAAGAACATCACTGAAAAGTCAATTTGTTTGAGGCTCTTTCCCTTTTTTCAAATGGGGAAAGATTCTGAATGGTTGCCTGAATTGCCCAGAGATTCAATCACTACTTGGGAAGAGCTTACTGTGGTGTTCTTTGAGAGATTGTTTCCTCTTTTGAAAATGGTGAAACCTAGGAAAACATGCAAATTTCGAATCGAATCGAAAATGAACCTATACATAAAACATGGAATAGGTTCCAAAAGGTAGTGTTACGATGCCCTAATCATGAGTTACCAGATAAAGTATGGTTTCAATATTTTTACTATAGTCCTAATTCTACGAATAAGGGAATAGCTAACCAACTCATTCAAGGTGGAATTATGAGGCAACCATTTGGAGTCTCTTCAGCGTCGCTTGATGAGATGACCAAAATCAACCGTGCATGGAATACAAGGGAAGTAAAGTGTGTTGAAGTGTGCAGGAGGAAGTAAATTTCCCAAGTAATTTAAGACAATTTGGGTGAGATGAATACCCAATCGGTGAAGCGTCAAGTTGTTTTGGCGAGCATAACCTTGCTCGCCTTCTTAGTTCCAAAATCTTGCAAAAGGTTCTGTCAACTTCGGTGAACAGGTACCTAGACAATGAATTTCCAAATATTATTTGGCGAGCAACATTGAGATCACCGAGTTGAAATCCAAGCTGGGCATTTTAAAACAAAATTAATCTTGATATGATGTTGGTCTGATGTGTATTTTATTTGGGGGGAGTATGATTAGACGATAATCGACAACTAGGCTTGAATTTGCTCAATGAAAATTTCGGTTATCTCATTCGTAAGGGAAAATTGTCAATTTATCGTTACTTTGTTGAAATTTGGGAGAAGTCTAAGTACCCAGGGTATATGCTGTGATGGGTAGCTTCATTTTCATGAATTAGGTGCGATTTTTGTTCATTGCTAAAAAATGGTTCAAAAACTTGAAAATTTGGTGAGGGGTTGACAATTGCTTGTTCGGCGAGCTCCATCGAGCTAGCCAAGGTGGATCGGCGAGTCACCGAGTTTTCCTAGCTCGCCCTTCGCTTGATAAATTGTAGGTCTGAGTTCTGTCATTTTTAGCGAGCTTCCTTCAGCTCGCCAAGCTAACTCAGTGAGTTTCCAAGTTGGTAATGACTTCGCCCTTGTGCCGCTAGTTTCTAGGGTTTACAGTTGGTAATGACCACGAGTTTCTAGGGCTTACAATTTTCGACGGTTACTGTTGAACGGAAAAGATTTGCTTGCAGGTGCTGCTTTAATCAAAGTGTTCTCTTATTTTCTTTTACATTTATGTTTTCCAATAGATCAAATTATAGAAACTGTTATTTTACACTAGTTATGAGTTGCTAAATTCATAACTAGTGTTATGAAACTTAGGTTATGGATGATGATAATGAATGCATAACAAATCTGCTATAAATGTGTAATGATTGTGTATTAATTAAGTTCCTTTCAAACTAAACATATTCTTTAGATGATTGACAACCATTAATAGATAAGATCTCCTATATTCTGACCTCTTTGACCATAGAGGTAGAGATTAGGAAAAAGGCCATAACAAAAATTTGGTGCTACCAACCACCATCTAATAATTCGAGATCGAGAGAAGATAGCTAACGTAAGAAATTTGACTCATGTTACTCCGGACGGAATAGTTAATTAAGGATTTGCTCATTAGAGTGCGTACTTTTGCGATTCATGTTAATTTTATAATTTTTCACTTTTATGCAGATGTTAGGATGCCAGTTACAAGCCTTATGATAGTGAAAATCACATCTTTAAGTTAAAGGGGAAGGCCAAAACCACAAGCTCAAAAATATATACCATGACAAGTATATGACCTTGCCTAAAGATTAAAACAAGATATCAAAGGTTTAATATATATTTCCTTTTGTATATAAAACATCAATAGTATACATAAAATAAACAAGTAAAGTATTGGTGATATTGTTGATCATGTCTACTGGTCAATGCGCACCCACATTCCACGGCTAGGAACACCGCGCTGAACCACAAAGAGTAAATAGTAGCCTGGTGGAGCAATTCTGCCTGAAGGTGGTGCTACTACAGTAACCTCTTGATTTGTCACAGCTTGAAGCTTCAAAATGAGCAACCTTTGTCCTTGAGAGTAGCCATGTGTTGTAAAAGGCGGTGCATACATTGTAACCTTAATGTCTATATCATCTACAACTTCATCCAACTTGATATTGATCTTGAAATTCTGACCATATTTCATCTCCTTGTTGGCTCCATTCTCAAGAATTTGGGGCTTGTGTTGTTCCAACTCAGGTGCCAAGTAAGGAGGTGAGAATTTCTCCACTCTCAAATCAGTTGGATATTTAGCCTGGAAATCATACACAGCATGGGTATTGCTGCCTGCCACTAAAATTTTGCCATCTGGCAAGACAGCAGAAACAGAATGGTACATTCTAGGGATTTGTGAAGGGGTCAATTCCTTGAACCTCTGCCCTTTTGGTTTGTTTGGGCTATAAAGAAGTGGAACAAGATTAGGTTCCTCAGCAGCATCCCATGCCGAAGTTCCTGTCTTTGCTCCATTGATGATCAATATATCTCCGGTTGGTAGAAGCAGCATGTCTCCCATCACTCTTGGTGATAGCATTTCTTCAATATCCCATTGAGCTCCTTGTCTGTTAGCAAATAACCTTCCACAATCTTTTAATGCGGGGAAGAACTGTCTGGGTGGAAACTCGGAATATTTGAAGGCATCGTTGGTATTTCCACCACAAACAATGATCTCAACTTCAACATCCTCAGGATTAGGAGTATTGAGATTGATTGGCAAAAGTGCGGACATTCCTGATGCTGGATAGTTTCTTGAACCTCCTGGAAGTACAGGAAGATCACGGATGGTTTTTCCACTATAAGGATCAATGATTATTGATCTATCGTTGGCAAATATAAATACATTCCCATCAGGAAGAAGATTGACGAATGGATAGAGATTGTTTTCTTTCTCGTCTTCAGTCTCAACAAGGAAATTTAACCCAAATTGTTGCACCTGAAATTGCAGTCTTCCTGGTGGAATGATTTCGTAGTTGTGTGCACCACGACCTCCAACAAGAATCAAGCTACCATTCTCAAGCATATGCTGAGTAGCATACCTGTTGATTCACAAACATAAAACTTCTCCATCATTTTAGAAATGGACAATAATATTTATATTATTAGTAATTGGTTACTTATCTTTTTTAAGAACTACAACAAAAGAGGCATTTAGTGGCCATACTATAAATTTTTATTTTAAAGTGATGGATATAGTATACAATGTTTCTTTTATGTTGATAGTGTGTGGAAGATTAATTCTTTTAAAAGTAAGATTGGAATGATATATTTGTACCATCTCATAGCAGCAAGACCATTAGCATTTTCCTGAAACTCGCAGTTATCACATGGATTCATGATTCTGATACTGCGGATTCCTTCACGATAACCTCCTGTGCTTACTAGTTCACCATTAGAGGACAAACCTCCGGATGAGCACCATGTATCAGTCATTATCTGTGTATCAATTGAACAAAAAAAATACCAATTATTACAAAAGGAAACAGAGCTATATGTGGATCTTGGAGATCAAAAAGCATTCATTGGCATTCATTTTGTTCCTTGACAATGAATTTTTTATCCTTAAAAGGTGCAAATGATATTTATTCCTAGCAAGAAAAAGAACAAGATCTCTTTTTAGATCTTTAGGTAAATATTAAAGCTTTCCCATGAGAAAATGGAAAAAAGGTTCAGAAAAAAAAAAAAGAAAAAAAAATAGGTTTATGCTAATTTAATTCAGTAACATTCTAAGACACAAACTCTTAAGAAAGGTTACTAATTTCTTACAAGAATAAAGAAATGTGACATAATGATAGAAATAATTAAATAAATTAGTGATTTTGAAAAATCTCGTTAATCTGGTCTGTATAATTTTAACTGCACATATATTATTTGCCTCTTATGCATGTGTATGTACTTCTCTATAATAAAGGAAAGATTACCTAAATACACAACTTATTTTATTTTATTGTCTAAAATTTTCTATCATTTGAAAAAATTACAGAAATCTCTACTTTATGGTATTTGTCGATCGGATACGTTATTTTACGCGATGTATTAGTTGAATATATCACTTTATGCGATGTATCAGAATGTACCCGATGTATCGGAACGCTGATGGATGTTTTGGGATGTAACCAAATTTTATAAACTTTAAGGATGGATCCAGATTTCACAAAATTTAAGGGAATTTTGTAATTAGTTCTTAACACTATGAGATTTTGGTAAATCATGCATAAGATATTAGGGAAATGAGATATAAAAATTAGGAAGAGGTAACAAACCTTCAATGTCCTAACTTGACCACTCTCAACGTCATATTGAACACCATGAGACCAACAATCAGTCTCACCAGGCCTTTCTGGGACTGGCTTGCAAAATGGAGGGTTATTTTGAATTGCAGATTGTCCAAGATTTGTGGTGTCATACCAAACAGCCTTGTTATTTGGCATCAATTGTATATGCATGGCCGCAACACCAGAATTTGGTGAATGTAACATCCAAGCACCACGATTTTCCGTCTCGAAATCCGGCTTTGGAATGTCATTCTTTTTCACTTTGACAGCCGGTTCTAATGGTGCTACTTCATCTTGGTTTTCGTGCACTCCATGAAAGGGAAAGGGAAAGGGAAATTGTGGAAATATTAATTCATTTTTTTTGTTTTTCTTGTTGGACTTGTTGTTTTTCTTCTTCTTTTTCTTTCCATCTAGGAATTCCAAAAAACCATGAGGGGAAGGATCAAAATTGACACCAACGGGAGAGTCATCAGCATCGTCAAAGCCTTGGTTAATATGTTTGTTTCTAGCATAAGATGAAACAAAGAGTAAAGGAAGAAGAACAAAGGCTTTGATGTAGATAGCCATTGAAGAAGCCTTTTTTTCCGTTTCTTCTATGGCTTTTATGACCGATTCATCATTGCTGCCTATTATTCTCTCTATTTATAACAATCAACAATACCTTCATTTAACCACATATTACTTCCAAACTATTTATCAACCGTACCATCTCACACAATTTTCGCTAACTAAACATAAATTAAAACAAATATAAACAAACCACATTTATATTTATATACTAAAAATCTCTATTCTTACGTGATGTTGTTTGACTTTTCATAAATATCTAAAGACTAATTAGTATTCCAATATTTAAACAAAAGAATATACATCTTCTTTGCTAAATATATGGGATCCAATATAGGAAAAAAATATTGATGTTGTCATTAAACATTTATTAAATAAAGAAATATGACATTATTTTTTAATCGAAATGAAAAGAAAAAGATGTGTCACATAAATATAATTTTGAAAATAGTAACCAGTTCCGTTAGACAAGCAATGCACAAGCTAGACCTTCCTGATACCAATTATTAGGAACAAAAAATCAAAAATCAGCTCCAGAAAGGTTTTACTGTTGCACTTTATAAAAAACTAATACTCCCTCCGTCCTATTTTATGTCACTTTTCGAATTTTGAAATTCAAACAAGTTTATATTTTACCGTAAGTTTTTCATAGATCTTTTAAACATTTTGAATTATCAATTATTGTAACTTATAGTATTTTTTACATAGTTTACAAATATATAAATTTCATTTCAAAAAAATTGAAGATCTCGTGCGCAAATTCCTATTCAAACTTAAACTGTTTGACACTCGAAAAATGAAAAATATCATATAAATTGAAACAAATGGAGTATTATCTATTGTGCACTTTGAATGATAGTTTTTTTTTTAAGGTCAAATTTGGAGCTTGAGGCTCATTTTATTAATGGATATATGAAAGGGAAAACTACACAAAATAGACCTAAATGTGAAACTATTTACCAAAATTAGACCTAACTCAAATTACTCACCCTTAATAAATTCATGGCTCAAACTATTTACTCACTTACCCACTTTTTTCTTTCTTATTTAGGACGTGATGCCAACATGAGTTGTACTTTGGGAGAACCAGTCTTATAACTCTAAAAACATTTTACAGGGTAATCACTTATAGTATTTCCAGATTTTTTACATGTCTTATTTGCGCAATTGGCTTAGAATATCTGCACATTTGTCCAACTACTCTTTCAGTTAATAGAAGTATGCTGCCCAAGCTTGTTTGGGTATGGGGCGCAATTGTAGTAGTTGTTGTTATGTGAATTGAGGAGACAATTTGTTCTTTTTACCAGGTCTGATATTTCTGTTTGATATTGTAGAATGTACATTCCATATATGCTTTGGCTCAAGGACAAAAGGGTTCATTGATAATGCTCAAATCACCCTCCAAAACCAATTAAAAGAGTAAGCAATTGTAGTCACTAAAAATCCAACGACGAGTCAAAGTGGGATCCCACGGGGAATGGTATATCATAGAGAATTCCTTATCAAGAAATTTGGATTTTAATTTAGCTCATTTGTAATTGTAACACCCCGCATTCGAAAACAGACAAATTGTAGATTTCTAAAGTTCCAAGTGGCACCGACGGGCACCCCCCACGAACGTAGGGTGACCCACTGCCCGTGTTGGTGGTCCATGGTTCACCACCTGTGACCCTTCCCCTGAAAGCCCCAAAACTTTTGCCAAGTATCAACCAACGACCGAACCTACATACCGTAGGCGATGCCACGGACCGTGTTCCTAGTCCGTGGATCGAGGCCCCAGATTCCAGCCCCAGACGACGATCGATGGTTGACTAGCACAGACCGTCGGTCGATCTATGGTCCGTGGGTCTGGTCTGTTAGTTGGCCTCGACAACAATTAAGTCAGAGGTCGTTTGGTCTTTTCCTTATGCGTTGGACCCCTAAACTACGTGGTTTTGATCAGTTTTAGTCTAGTAAACTAATTAGAACCTACCGTAGTCAATTATTTCTCAAAGTAATCGATCAAACTTAGAACCATAGAGGAGAAAGAGTCGGCAAACGCTTTCCAAGAACGTAACAAGGTTTCCTTTAGTTCCAGCCCCAAAACTAAAATATTTCTCCATGGAAATTCGTCACCAGGTATGTGAGATTTCACTAGTGGGTTCCTTTCACCCATTAGGTCCCTATATTTTAGTCAGAATCTTAATTCCCTTAATATTATCTAGACCTAGGGTTTCTTGAATGTTAGAAATTGTTGGGGTTTAGCTGTTAGAATGATCCAAATAAGATTATCATGTTATTGTTCAGTGTCCCGTATGATATTCAAAACCCTAGTTGTATATATTCGTTAGCTCATGAATTATGCATGCTAGGTCAGATCATTCAAATTATTTAGATATACACATGCTTCAATATACGAATGTCATATTATCAGTCATAATTTTTACATTCTCAGAGTTTGCATGTCAGTAATTGAGCTATCCAGTACTTCAGCATTTCACTAATAACATTGCTTATTTATATTCTAATTGGAAGAAGCTTAATACCGAGTGGACTAGGGGCAGTCACCCTCAAGTCCCAGAACTATGTGCCGCATAGGTTGTAAGTCCCCTCTATGGGAATCATTTTAGTGATCACGCCAGTCATGCCTCTATACCTTTGGCCGGGTATATTGGGTCCTCTCAATGGGGCGTATACATCGGACTCCACATTTAGCTCATGTGGTTTTATGTCAGTTATTAGTAACACCCTTACAGTCAGATTCTATTGCATTGACCATGCTATCAATTTTAGTTCAGATTCCACATGTTCTAAACTTGGTCATTGCATTCAGTTATTTCATGATCAGTATTCTCAATTTAGTATCATGCTTATCTCATATCATTACACATATATTATTCTTTGGTTCAGTTATGTTATTGTTCTGCTTTACTCTATCTTGCATGCTCAGTACCTTTCAAGTACTGACGCATACTCTGCGCTACATCTTCTTGTGATGTAGGTTCATGTTCTCAGCTTCCAGATTACGCATAGATCGATTCTCGATCCTCCGTTCAGCAACATTAGTAGTGAGTCCTCATTCTTCGAGGACAGTTGACATTATTGTCCTTATTTTCTTTTAGTCTAAGTTTTAGTTTTTTATAGATTTAGTTGGAGCATGTCCCAGCACTTCTAGTCAGTTAGAGGCTATTTTCAGACATAGTTAGATTCAACTATAGTGTTAGAGTTTGACTTTTCAGTTGTTGTTTAAACTCTAAATTTCATATATTCAGATTTAGTATATGGGTATTCCCCATCATTTTAGTTTACATGATGATTTAGCTACCGTATAGTATTTCTTTACTTCAGTTTATTTAGTAAGCTTATGATATGCCAACAGGGTTAGCTTGGGCACATCCGTGATCCGAGGTCCCGTGTCTGTGTCCTAGAGGTTGCATCGAGGCGTGACAAACTTGATATTAGAGCACTAGGTTTAAGATTCCTAGGATGTTTGAAAAGCCGCACTAAGTAGAGTCCATTTCATGGGTGTGAAGTGCACCACATCTAATGAGAGGGAGGTTTTAGGAAAAAAACATTTTCTCGTTACTCTTATCGTGCGTAAGGTATGATCTAGTTTTTTATTCTAAATCATTTGTTATGCACTTTCAGATCATGCCTCCTCGTAGAGCTTATTGAAGGAATGTGAATGCACGCAATGCTAACGCAACTTCTCTAGTCCCAGATCAGGAAGTTTCAAATGTTGAGTTTTGGAACTCCAATCAAACTTTTGTCTTAGAGTGTGACAAACCAGAGTAATCAGCAGACTCCAGTTCCTATAAATGACAGTGGTGGATCAGTGGCAGCCAGGGTTCGAGATTTTGTAAGGATGAATCCGCCAGAGTTCTTAGGATTGCAGATTGGTGAGGATCCCCAAAACATCATAGATGAGGTCAAGAAGATCTTGGAATGATGCAAGTGATAGGTAATGATAGGGTAGAGTTGGTATTCTATCAGCTGAAGGATGTAGCTCATATTTGGTATACTCAATGGAAAGAGAACAGGGGTACAGATACAGCTCCTATTACTTGGGAATGCTTTAGTGAAACCTTTTTGGACAGGTTCTTTCCAAGATAGTTGAGGTAGGCAAGAACTTAGGATTTTATGAATTTGAGGCAGCGTTCCATCACATTCTAAGATTATGAACTCAAGTTCACCCAACTATCAAGGTATTCTCCTCACATGGTGGCCGATTCCAAGGCTCAAATGAACAAATTTATGTATGGGGTATCCGATCTAGTGAAAACTGAGTGTAGGAATGCTATGGTGGTGGAAATTTAGAACATCTCTTGGCGCATGACTCATGCTCAATAGGTTGAGGGATTTAATATTAGGGAACATGCTAAGGAGAATAAGAAGGCCAGAATAGGCAACTATGAGTATTCTCAACAGAAATTTGGTGGTGGAAATCCCTCGCAGTTTCAGCAAAAGTCTCCAGCACTCCAGCAGCTTCATCAGCTAGTGTTCCATCCTCCAAGTTTCGAAATGATCAGAAAGGCAGGGCATCAGGCTCTAAGTCGCATGGGACTGCTTTAGGCACCAGAACCTACCTAACTTGTCGAAAGTATGGTAAGAACCATCTGAGTGAGTGTCTTGCAGGAAAGAAAGTATGCTTTGGGTGTGGTCAGTCTGGTCACAGGTTGAAAGACTATCCTTCTAAAAAGGGTCAAAGAGGCAATAATGGTAGAGCTCAGTCCACAACTTCAGTAGCACCAACAGGTCACCCGACTCAGTAGGGTAACTCATCTGGTACAAGTGGCGGTCAGCACCAAAACAGGTTGTATCCTCTCCAGACTCGCGAGGATCAAGAAGATTCTTGTGATGTAGTCACTGGTACATTACAAGTCTTTGACATAGATGTTTATTCATTGTTAGATCCAGGGGCTAGTCTTTCCTTTGTAACTCCGTATATAGCAATCAACTTAAATGTTAGTCTAGAAACTCTCTCAGAACCATTCTCAGTCTCTACTCCAGTCGGTGACCAGTTATAGCTAGACGTGTATAAAGAAATTGCCCTGTCACAGTCTCTCAGAGTATCACCTCAACAGATATTGTAGAGTTAGAAATGGTAGACTTCGATATCATTCTATTCATGGATTGGTTACATTCCTGTTATCCCTTAGTCGATTGTATAATAAGGATTGTTCGTTTTTCAGTTTCCAGATGAGCTAATCCTAGAATGGAAGGGTAGTAGCTTAGCGCCTATGGGTCGATTCATTTCTTACCTGAATGCTTGAAAGATGATCTCTAAGGGTTATCTCTATCATCTAGTTCTGGTTAAGGATTCAAGCTCCGAAACCCCAACTCTTGAGTCAGTTTTAGTAGTTAATGAGTTTCTAGAAGATCTTCTCGGAGTTCCTCCCGAGAGGGAATTGACTTTGGAACTGATCTCCTTCAAGATACCTAACCTATTTCTATTCATCCTTACAAAATGTCTCCAACTGAGGAATTGAAATAGCAGTTGAAAGACCTTCCAGATAGGGCATCATCAGACCCAGTATTGACCCATGGGGTGCACCAGTGTTGTTCGTGAAGAACAAAGATGGTTCTCTCAAAATGTGCATTGACTATAGGAAGTTGAACAAAGTCACAATCAAGAATAAGTATCCCATCCCCCAGATTGATGACTTGTTTGACCAACTTTAGAGTGCTAGTCATTTCTCAAAGATAGACCTCAGATCCGATTATCATCAGCTCAGAGTCAGAGATATTCACATCTCAGAAATAGTCTTCAAAACTTGGTATGGTCATTATGAATTTTTAGTTATGTCATTTGGACTTAACCAATGCTTCTGCAGCTTTCATGGATCTGATGAACAGAGTGTTCAAGCAGTATTTGGACTTGTTCGTTATCGTCTTTATTGATGATATCCTTATTTACTCTAGGAATGAGAAAGAACATGCGAATCATTTGAGGGTTGTTCTACAAACTCACAAAGATCGTCAGCTATTCGCTAAGTTTAGTAAATGTGAGTTTTTGTTGCAATTCGTCATGTTCCTTGGGCATATTGTTTCTTGTGAAGGGATCTGAGTGGATTCTCAGAAGATAGAATCAGTGACACAATGTCATAGACCTACCTCTCCTACAAATATCAGAAGTTTCTTGGGTTTGGGAGGTTATTACAGAATGTTCGTGGAAGGATTTTCATCCATATCCTATCCATTGACTAAGTTGAGTCAGAAAAAGGTCAAGTTTCAGTGGTTAGACGATTGTGAGAAAAGCTTTGCAGAACTGAAAACTAGGTTGACTACAACTTCGGTTTTGGCTCTACCAGAGGGTTCAGATGGTTATGTGATCTACTGTGATGCATCCAGAGTCGGCCTAGGTTGTGTGTTGATGCAGCGAGGTAAGGTTATATCTTATGCTTCTAGACAACTTAAGGTGCATGAGAAGAACTATCCAACTAATGACCTCGAGCTTGCAGCAGTGGTGTTTGCACTTAAGATTTGGAGACATTACTTGTATGGTGTTCACAGACCATAAGAGCCTTCAATATGTGTTCACCCAGAAAGAGTTGAATCTTTGCTAGAGGAGATGGCTAGAGTTCCTTAAGGATTACGATAAGAGTGTGCATTACCATCCTGGTAAGGCCAATGTAGTAGCATATGCTCTTAGTGGATTATCTATGGGTTGTGTAGCACATGTTGAGGAAGAAAGAAAGAAAATTTAAAGGGATGTTCACAGACTTGCTCGCTTAGGAGTTCTTCTTATGAGCATATCATATAGTGGTGTAACAGTTTAGAATGGGTCAGAATCTAGTAGCGGAGATTAAGAAAAAGCAAGGCAGTGATCCGATATTGCTTCAAATAAAGGGTGCAGTCCATCAACAGAGAGTTGAGGTTTTTTCCCAAGGGGGAGATGGTGTGCTTCGCTATCAGGGTCGATTATGTGTTCCTAAGTGGGTGAGTTGAGACAACAGATTCTTACAGAAGCACAAAATTCCAGATATACTATTCATCCAAGCGCCACTAAGATGTACCGTGATATGCGAGGAGTCTTTTGGTGGAATGGTATGAAAAGGGATATAGCAGATTTTGTGGCTAAGTCCCCTAATTACCAGCAAGTGAAAGTAGAACATCATAAACAAGGAGGTCTGACTGAAGAGTTCAACATTCCTACTTGGAAATGGGAAGTGATCAACATGGACTTCATTAAAGGCTTACATTGTACTCGTAGACAACACGACTCCATTTGGGTGATAGTTGATAGAGTCACTAAGTTTGCGCACTTTTTGGGTATGAAGACTACACATTCAGCGGAGGACTACGCCAAGATTTACATTAATGAGATATTTAGGTTGCATGGGGTTCCTTTGTCTACCATCTCAAATAGAGGTCCTCAGTTTACCTCTCATTTCTGGAAGTCATTGCAGAAAGGTTTTGTACTCTGGTAAATCTTAGTACAACATTTCATCCACAAACAGATAGGCAGACATAGTGTGCCATTCAAACCTTGTAGGACATGTTAAGAGTTTGTGTCATCGATTTCAAGGGTAGTTGGGATGATCACCTTCCTCTTATAGAGTTAGCCTACAATAATATTTACCATTCCAACATTCAGATGGCCCCTTATGAGGCATTGTATGGGCGTAGAAGTAGATATCTAGTTGGTTGGTTTGAAGTAGGTGAAGCATCCTAGATAAGGCCAGATTCAGTTCATGATGCTATGGAGAAATGACAACTCATTAGAGATAGATTTAAGACAACCCAGAGTCGCCAGAAGTCCTATACAGATGTAAGGAAAAGGGAATTAGAGTTCCAAGTTGACTATTGGGTTTTTCTGAAAGTGTCACCTATGAAGGGGGTGTTAAGATTTGGCAAGAAACGAAAGCTCGGTCCTATATATGTAGGCCTTTACAAGATCTTGAGAAGGGTTGGTGAAGTGGATTTTGAGTTAAAGTTGCCAACCGAACTAGCAGCAATGCATCCGATTTTTCACGTTTCATTATTGAAGAAGTGTATGGGTGATCCAACATCTATTGTACCTTTCGAAAGTGTGGTTGTGAAGGATAGTCTCAGTTATGAAGAGGTACCAGTTGAAATCCTTCATCGTCAAGTTTGAAGGTTGAGAAATAAATTAGTCGCTTCAGTTAATGTTTTGTGGAGGAGTCAGTCCGTAGAGGGAGCTACTTGGGAAGCAGAAGAAACCATGAAGGCCAAGTATCCTTATCTTTTTCCTTCTGATTCCATTCCAGCTTGAGGTAATAGTTTCTCGTCAGTTTTTCAGTCATTCATGCACAGATTCACTCTTAGTATCATGTTCCTTCAGTTTGTACTTGCATTTTCAGTGCATTTGCATGTTCTTAGAACTTAGTTCAGTCAGAGATCAATTTTCAGTGTTTAGTAGTAGAGTTTACAGCTCTTTCCCTCCATCTCCAGCTAGTTTAGTCTTCATTCGAGGATGAATGTTTGCAAGAGAAGATAATGTAACACCCCGCATCTGAAAATAGACCAATTGCAGATTTCTGAAGTTGAAGGTGGCACTGACGAGCAATACCCACAGGCCGTAGGGTGACCCACGTCCCGTATTTGTGGTCCGTGGTTCACCACTTGCGACCTATCCCCAAAAAATCCAAAAACTTTTGGCCTAGTGTCGACCCACGATTGGACCTACGGACCGTATGTCAGGCCACGAACCGTGGTCCTGGTCCGTGGATCGAGGCCCCAGAAGACGATCGACGGTTGACCAGCATGGACCGTCAGTAAATCCACGGTTCGTGGGTCTGGTCCATAGGTTGGGCCCGACAACACTTAAGTCAGGGGTCGTTTGGTCTTTTCCTTATGCGTTTGACCCCAAAACAAGGTCGTTTAACCCCTAAACTACGTGGTTTTGGTCAGTTTTAGCCTAGTAAACTAATTAGAACCTACCTTAGTCATTTTTTTCTCAAAATAATCAATAAAACTTAGAACCAGAGAGGAGAAAGAGTCGACCAAAGCTTTCCAAGAACGCATCAAGGTTTCCTTCAGCTCCAGCCCCGATATTGAAAGATTTCTTTGTGGAATTTATCACCACGTATGTGGGATTTCATTAGTGGATTCCTTTCACCAATTAGGTCCCTAGATTTCAGTCATAATCTTGATTCCCTTGATATTATCTAGACCTAGGGTTTCTTGAATGTTAGAAATTGTTGGGTTTTAGATGTTAGAATGATCCAAATCAGATTATCATGTTATTGCTCAGTTTCCCGTATGATATTCTGAACCCTAGTTATATATATTCGTTAGTTCATGAATTATGCATGCTAGGTCAGATTTTTCAGATTATTTAGCGATACACATGCTTCAGTTTACAAATATCATATTATCAGTCATAATTGTTACATTGTCAGAGTTTGCATATCGGTAATTGAGCTATCCAGTACTTCAGCATTTCAATAATAACATTGCCTTTTTACATTCTAATAGGGAGAAGCTTAATACCGAGTTGACTAGGGTCAGTCACCCTTAACACCCTGAACTACGTGCGCCATAGGTTGTAAGTCCCCTCTCTAGGCATCATTTTAGTGATCACACCAGTCATGCCTCTATACCATTGGCCAGGTATATTGGATCCTCTCGATGGAGCATATTCATCGGATTCCACATTTCGCTCATGTGGTTTTATGTCAGTTATTAGTAGCTCCCTCATAGTCTGATTCTATTGCATTGACCATGTTATCAGTTTTAGTTCATATTTTATATTCAACATGTTATAACTTGGTCATTGCGTTCAATTATTTCATGATCAATATTCTCAATTTAGTATCATGCTTATCTCATATCATTGCTCAGATATTATGCTTTGGTTCAGTTATGTTATTGTTCAGCATTACTCTATCATGTATGCTCAGTACCTTTCAATTACTGATGCATATTCTGCGCTACATCTTCTCATGATGTAGGTTAAGGTTCTCAGCTTCCAGATCACCCATAGATCGATTCTCGATCCTCAGTTCAGCAGCATCAGTGGTGCGTCCTTATTCTTCGAGGACGGTTGACATGAATGTATTTATTTTCTTTTAGTTTTAGTTTTAGTTTTTTGCTAGATTTAGCTGGGGCATGTCCCAACACTTCTAGTCAGTTAGAGGCTATTTTTAGACATAGTTAGACTCAACTATAGTGTTAGAGTTTGACTTTTTAGTTGTCGTTTACTTTTAGTTTCATATATTCAAATTTAATACGTGGGTATTCCCCATCATTTCAGTTTACATGATCATTTAGCTTCCGCACAGTATTTCTTTACTTCAGTTTATTTAGTATGCTTATGATATGTCAGCAGGGTTAGCTTGGGGTCATCCGTGATAATAAGTCTCGCGATCGCGTCCTGGGGATATGTTCGGGGCGTGACAGTATTAGTAAAAACAATTGGGTGGATGATGCCACTAACTCAATATGAAGCTTTGATTATCAAGTACTGCAATTAAACTAAAAATTATATGAAATCAAGAGTTAACAAGCAATCTAGTGGTGCGGGGATTGGAAATCAATATCACATAGGGTAATTGTACTTCTCTATAGTGATGAACATTCATGAATAGGTTATGTAATCTTCATTGATGTTAATCATCTTTCGATATCAAAGCATTTATACATAGAATCTCCTCTCGATCTCATCTATATGCCAATCCTAAGCATACCAATACCTTAATCTATTCTCTCTTTAAAGAACAAGACAAATATATCTGACATAACGACTCTTTCAAATATGTTACCGATATCAAATCTAAATTGCTAGTATTGAACTAATTACCCACTCCAATCAATCCCTTTCGAGCATCAACCAGAGATTAAAAGTAGGAATTAAGTTTGCAACCTTAAGCCTTGAGAGTTAACCTCATGGTAACTAGACCAAATTCATATATGAACAACAACAAAGTAGAACGTAGCAAAATACACACTATATTAAATCAACACCCAACCCCATTTGAGCACTCTAGATCTTGGGGTTTTATCCTCCCATCACGAAAAGTAAAAAAAGTATACCTTCCATGAAAGAAGCCATGAGTAACATGATATCAAACATTTAAAAATAAACCCACTTTGGATTCAGCATTAATTTATCAATTTCAAAGTCAAAATTCTAAAACCCTAAGAGCTAGAAAAGTGTTCTTCAAAGGTTAAGTGTTCTTAGACTCTCTCAAAAGAACTTTTTCAACTTTCTAAAATTTTTATCCTTTAGGATACTTATACTTCCCCAAAATTTGGCCCAAAATCCATTTTTTGACTAACTCAGCGACATTAGTTAGGCTCGCCAAACCTTCTCGGTGAATCACCCTTCTCTTCTCAATTCGCCTTATGATTCTCTAGGCTTCATGTGTTTGAGCCTCAGTTGGCAAACTCAATTTAGTAAAACTTTCACGTTCGATGAATCACGGAGTACCACCTTACTTTACCTTTCAAGGAGTAAATCTTTGCTTTGCACACTGTCGCTTTGGGTTGTGCATCAGGATTATTGTTCGCATTCGGCGCATTATCGTCTTTACTGCAGTCCGCCGACCTTATTTAATTGACACAAGCGCTATGCACTGTCTATTTGGGTGAGGTCGTGTTCTGTTGGCCATCTGCCCTTCATGTTAGGCAATCAACAATGTTTACTTTGCACTTTTTTTTGTAGTTTTGACTATTCTTTCAAACATCAGTCCTTGCCTTTTCCAATTGCCTTCATAGTTGCAAATCATCACCATTCTATTAAAATAGGACAAAATTAGGCATTGAGGGCACTAATTATTGAGCTAAATGAACCTTAAGTTAGTAAAAATCTACCCCTCATAGGCACCCCCAACTTAAACTTTTGTTTGTCTTCAAGTAAATCTAGAACACAAAAAGCTCAATAAGAGTGTCTATAACAGTACTCAATGAGACCTAAGATGCAAGCACCAAATCAAAACTACTCTCAATAAAATGCTACCATCAATCATGATCACCAAGCTCCTAATGCTGACTAGCTATTAGCAAAACAAGCTCAATATCACTTTAGCTTCTTGCTTAATGCAAGAACATATTTCAACAAATGCATTCAAATGCCCTCACATCAAGAACGATTCCATGCTCTCACAAAGAAAATCAATAAAAGTATAAGGAATCAATGCAACACTCGCTCTCTCAAAACAGAAACACATGCAAGCTGTGTCCCGTAGGTTTTCCCATATTTTTCAATCATCACATAATCTAGTTCATGCAATATCTCAACGGCCTTTTAGGCTTGTAATGGGGCTGAGGTTAAAGTATGGTAAATTTTGATTCGTTACTTTACCTTTTCAAAGCATTGTTGAATCATCGTAGTCTCTTCGCAATTTCATTTCCTTCTTTTTCATTTGAGAACTCAACCCTTGACTTTTCATTAAACTTTTTTGGACTCCCCTTTTATTTCATTCACTTATCTTTTTTTCTTTTCATTTGTTTCAAGGCATTTTCTTCACAATGATATTATTATTTTGTTATAAGGAGTGGTTCCTTCTTTTTGTAACGCTTTCAAAGTTGATTATCATTTCATCTTTTTTTTCCTTTACTTGGCTTTCCTTCTTCCTTCCTTTCCACACCCCCAACTTAGGATTTTGTCCTAAGTTGGCTATTCAAACATCAAAATGCTTCAAAAAGGATTTTTTGTGAGAATGTTGGGATAATTTGGTTCAAGATGCTTTCTTTTGGATGTCAACAAATGAGTTAAGCTCAAATGGTACCAAAATGGACTTACACACTGACAAAGTAGTCACAAAGGATTATTGACACTTTGGTTCCATTTTTAAATTATTGCCCAAGATCATGCCTTGCATTCACCATGATCAAAATAATTGGGCTAACAAGGCAAATTCTAGGACTCCACATGCATGCTTTCAAGTAAGATCTCACCACACATGGCACTTCGAAATACACTCATTTAGCACATCCTGTAAAAATCAAAAGCATACATGTGATGTTCATTGCAAGGCTCACATCGAAACACAACTAGTCAACAAAAGATTCAAAGAGATCGCTCAATACTTAAACCATATCAATTTAATTCTTGCAACACCAACACTATACACTATGCTCATCATGAGTACTATTCAATATATCGATATTGGACACAATCTATCCTCAAATTGTTATCAATGAAAACTTTAAGTATTGCACGCTATTAAACTCATGGGGGGAGAGAAGTTGCAACATCAAGAGAGAATGAAACAAAACTAAAGAAACAAGATTGGTTCGGCGAGTCTTTCTGCAGCTTATTTTTTTGAAATTCTTCTTGAATCGTTCTAACTTATTTTGGTATGATTTGCAGTTATGGCTAGAACCAACTTAGACATGCTGCCCCGCAAAAGAGCACGAGACATAGTAATCAATGAGGGGGCAGCTACCCCTTCTAAAAAGGGAAGGAAGGAACCTCCAAAGGGAGCAAAAGGAAAGGGTAAGAAGCCCATATCTGAGGTTTCGGAGCACAACTCCGACAGCGAGGAAGAATCCTTTGATTCCCAAGAAACTTTTTCTGAGTCAGAGGATGACCAACCTCTATAGTCCCGGCGGGCAGAGATTCTTGCTATGAATCGCCAAGATTCGTCGAGAGTTACAGTGCCAACTCCGACACTGATTGTGGTTCCAGCAACACCAGTTCAAGGTCCTCCTCCCTAGCTACTAAATGGACTAAAGGCCGACGAGTTGAGGACGATTCTCGAGGAGAAGCGGCTATCCACAGAGGGCTTGGTGGGTAGATATTCCATCGTGAGGGAAAATCTCCAATTTCATCGGTTCGAGCAATTCACTGCGCCCCGAGGTCCCTACATTTCTACATGGGTTCGGGAGTTCTACGCAACATATGGTGACTTGGAACCGAAAGGCAAGAAGAAGGCCAGCACTTTCAGATTGGTAGAGTTTGTCATGGTGCGAGGAACTGTAGTGAGATAAAACTTTGATCATATCAATGTTGTATTTGATAGAGGGTTAGTCTATGACTACCCAAATTTGGGTTCCACTGCGACACCCTTGGACGATCTTAAGGGATGACATGCCCCCTCATCTCTCACACCACCCCGAGATAGATTGAGGCAGGAGATCTGATTGAGAAGAAGGAGCTGGATATAGCCACGCGATACTAGTTTGGATTCATCGGCAGCCCCATCATGTCATCCTAGAATGAGTCCATCCTCCACCATTCTATGGCGGCATGCATTCGGTCAATCATATATTAGAGGAGCATCAACTTAGGACTCATCATAGAGCAGAAGATGGCCATGAGTTCCAAGCAGAGCGAGATGTCCCTTATATTCCCGATCTTGATTACAGAGTTGTGTCGGCGTGCTGGAGTTTCTCGCGATGAAAAAAAGGATATCGAGGTCACTCCCACATTCTCCACAGACATCCAGTGTATAGAGGTGGAGTACACTCGAGTGGAGGCAGACAGGAGGAGAGCAGCTCCAGTGAACGCATCCTCGAAGGTTAATGATGATCCAATACCTACAAAGGTATATTTGCCTACTCCGGCATTCGGACCTTCATGTACACCTGCTTGCACTTCCTCTCATGCTCTCAGTGCTTCCACTACTTCCCAGCCCATCAGGATTACTCAAGCCATGATCCTAAAAATGGGCTAATTATCCCATTCTACGGATATGAGGGCTACTTGGTTGGAGGCTGCAGTACCTTGGATGATTGGTAGTGCCATCCTAGCTGCATTGACACCCCTTCGAGCATCTATTGACACTATCACGACGAGAGTAGAGACTTGTGAGAGTCGATAGGGGGATACTTCAGAGGTGACAACTTTGAAAGCCGAGGTTGCTGGCTTGAGAAAGGATGTAGGATACTTGAAGTCCACAGACTTCACTTCACTTTTGGAGGCAGCTGATGATGTGGATGCCCTGGTTAGTTCTGAGATTCCACCGGTCACCACCGGAGATGTGCTGATGGTTTAAGTGGCAGCCGATGAGTCGGAGGTAGAGATATATGAAGAGAAGCTAGAGGTGCGAGAGGAGAACATCTATAGAGACTTGCCAAATCTTGATGATATGAATGTATAGTCGGTGATTTAGACAACGCTAACACTGACATCCATGGCAGGACCTAGTGATGCTAGTAGTGTTGATGTTGCACCGGGCACTGATGCCCCGATAGATGGAGCGACTGTGTAGACAGGACCCCTTCTTTACCTCTGTCTCTGTCATGTTTTATTGATGTTTTAGTATTTTGTTGCATTTGAGGACAACTGCTTTTTATTTGTGGTGGGGTGAGGTATTTCCTTACCTATCTCTTAGGATTATCATTTTGTATATACTATTGGGTTTTTGTGTTTCGATGTTGTGTTGTGGATGTTTGAGCTCATGGCTCCCTATTTTTAATGGAAATGGTTTTTGACGCTTCTAAAAAAAATCTGCCACATCTTGTTGTGTTTGATTGTGGCTGTTCTTGTGCAAATTTGAGTATTGGTATGATCAATACCGATGACTTGAATAGTGATCTTAATCGAACAAAAATGAATGCACCGCTACGATGAGGCCAAATGAAGTTGCATAGATAATATGAGAACTTTTTGCATCTCGTTGTGACTAGTCGGTTATCGAATGAAGTCTTTTGTGATGAACATTGCACACTAGCGAAAGTGTGGAGTCTTGTTTGATATTGGTGCCAATGCCTTGTGTGATGAGCTTACCGTGAACCTTGTGTGATGACACCTAGAATTTGTCCCGTTGGTCTGGTTGACTAAGCAATGCAAGCTCTTGAAATGATCTTAGGCAACATTTTTTGAAAAGTGAAACAAATTGACGATATACCTCTTTTGTGGCCAACCTTATGAGTGTGTGAACTTTTCTTGAACACCCTTTGAGCATTATCCTTTTCTTGGAAGAAACTTGATGAAATTGTAACTCCTCTTTATCCATTCACCCAGAATCCTCATGAAGTGTGGTTTGTTTGAATAGCCAACTTAGGCCAAAAGCCTAAGTTGCGGGTGTGGTGAAAAGAGAAGGTAAATCAAGAAGTGCAAAGAAGTCCCCTTTTGTCCATGGTTTTGAAAAAAATGGAACCCCTCCATACTAAACAAAAAAGGGAAAAAGAAAAGAAGAATAGGAAAGAAAAAGAACGAAAAAGTTGTGAAGGTTGCATAAGAAATGGGATGTTCGGCATTCCATGAGAAGTGAATAATGGGGCGAATTTTGAGCATAAGTCATACTGTGAAGAGAAGGAAATAAAGTGATGTTCATACCACATTTCATGAGGATAACATCCACTGAGCCTAAATGACCATACCTTTACACTCAGCCCCATTACAAGCCTTGAAAAGACCTTTTTGATCTTAAGTGAGCTGAAACGAAGGTTGATTGGAAAATAAGGGCTAAACTATGGGTGAAGTCATGCATGTGTTCATATTTGTGAGTGTGAGAGTTGTATGTGATTCCGGAACTATACATTGTTGAACAACTGTGTGAATATGGAATCATCTTTGGGTGAGGGCATTTGAGTACCTTTGTTGTGCTTGAACTTGCATTTGAAGCAAGTATTGTGAACTTGAGAATCTCTGATAATAATGCGTCACAACTTGAATCATGGAGTGCACAATTAATCCTTGCATGAGTAAGTTGAGTCTTGTTGTGTGCATTCATTATTGAGTTTTTTGTTGCACTGGTTGAGACATCCTTTTTGAAGTGCTGAACTTGAGTTTTACTTGAGGACAAGCAAAAGTTTAAGTTGGGGGTGTTGATGAGTCTGAGATTTGGACTCATTTAGGGCTTTATTTATATAGATTTAGTGTCCTCAAATCCTCATTTTGTGCCAATAACTGATGTAAAACCCTTGATTTCCGGGTATGTAGATCGAGGAACAAATCAAGTACACTAATTTGCAAAAAGGAACAAAGCGAACTGAAAGAATGAAGGAAAGAATGCCTGGTGATTGCCAAGTCCACTTGGCGAGTCGCCGAATGGCTATTTGATCACCTAAAGTTCTAGTGTACCAAGACCTGAAGGAAAGAACCAAGTTGGCGAGAGAAATGAGCAGTCGGTGGATCGATGAGTAGTTCTGTGATGTAGTGTCATATCGCCCAAATTTACAGACCTTGAGGATGATGAATGCCAAGGCAGAAGAGTGATGGAAGTGACCAAAGGGCGACTCGCCGAGTGGTTTGGTGAACCCGACTTACTTTACCGAGTGACTCTTCGCAGCACATTTTTGGCGATGATAAATACATTTTTGAACATTTAGTTTAGTATCAATTACTCGTTAGAACAAAATTTTATTAAGTTTTGAACTGCGAGACAAGTTTTCTCTAGTTTTATTTAGCTTTGAAGAATTGAAGTTTTTCACTTTTGAGAAATTGGAAGTGGGTCTTTGAGATTCTTCAAATTGGAACATTGTAAAGAAAAAATCAATCTTACCCAGTTGATGGAAACTCAATTTGGTAACAATTTTTATCTTTTTATAATGACTAGGTAAAACCCCAATTCTTGGGGTGTGATTATGTGATTATAGGTGGATTTAGTTTATGGGTATTGCTAATTGATAGTCGAAATGTTATTTAGAAGTGAGTTCAATCATTAATTGTGGTTTAATTTAAGAATTGTTGTTGCAAATGCAGTTTTACCCTTGTGTTTTTGGCTTCCTCGAGACAGAGGTTTTAAAACTAAGCTTATTGATTGATGGTCTGTGGGTATTGTGTTGACATGGGTTCAGCTCGAGCGAGTGAATCCGAAACCCAATCCCACACATTCAGCTCGAGAAAGTGAATGGACTAAAGTGTGGGCTATTCTTATTTTGCATGCTTGTTGATGTTCGAGAGAAATTAACTTGATTCGGGATAAATTGTTCGAGAAAAAGTTTTATCTCCTTTATATCCTAGCTTACTCACTAATATTTAGCTATTTTCTAATAGTTGCAATTACCCATTTGTCTATATTAGCCTATAATCGAATCACATCCCAAGAACCCGTCTCATTATTGTTATTTCATATTGATTGCAACTGTTTGTAGTTGATAATCAAAACCAAACCCCCTTTATTTGACATACGTGTCACCCCCTGATTTGAATTATGTTTTTTCGATCATTTTTATTCCTATGACTGATTTGATCACATTCATACTTCCCTATTGACTCTCAAACACGTACCGCTCCCTGTGGGATTCGACCCCAACTCATTTAGTTAGGTTATATACTGATTAATGACCATTGATTCTTAGAATTGTATGAAGTGTTTTTGAAACGTCATTAATCAGCTACCAATGAAGATTCTGAACCATTCTGAACTATCACACAACCATCTGATGTATCCATAAGGCAACCTCCTTAGCGAGAATGTCGGTGAACCTCTTTGGCCAACTCTTTCTTTTCTTCCTCAACATGTGCTACACTACCCATAGACAGTCTGTTGAGAGCATTAGCTACTACATTGGCCTTACCCGGATGGTAAAGCATATTCATGTCATAGTCCTTGAGGAATTCAAGACCCCCTTTGACGAAGATTCAACTTTTTCTGGGTGAACACATACTGGAGGCTCTTATGATATGTGAACACATCTATGCGAACACCATACAAGTAATGTCTCCAAATCTATAGGGCGTATACTACAGCTACATGCTCAATGTCGTGATTTAGGTAGTTCTTCTCATGGACCTTAAGCTATCTAGAAGCATAAGCTATAACCTTACCTCGCTGCATCAACACACAACCTAGGCCGACCCTAGATGCATCACAATCTATCGCATAACCGTCTAAACCATCTGGTAGGGTCAAGACAGGAGTTGTAGTCAACCTAGTATTTAGTTCTGTGAAGCATTTCTCACACTCATTTAACCACTGAAATTTGACTTTCTTATGAGTCAACTTGGTCATGGGGAAGCTATGGATGAATATCCTTCAATAAATCTCCTATAATTACCGGCCAAACCAAGAAACTCCTGATATCTGCTTGAGAGGTGGGTCTGGGCTAGTGCTATACTACCTCAATTTTCTGTGAATCCACTCGGATCCCTTTGTTGGATCCCACATGACCAAGGAAAGTGATGGACTATAAACAAAAATCAGATTTGCTAAACTTAGCGAATAACTAGCAATCTTTGAGAGTTTGCAGAACCACTCTTAGATGAGTCGCATAATCCTCTTCATTCCTAGAGTAAATGAGGATATCATCAATGAAGACGATAACGAAGAAGTCCAAATATTGCTTGAATACCTTGTTTATTAAGTCCATGAAAGCTGCAGAGCATTTTTTAGTCCAAATGACATAACCACAAATTCATAATGACCATACTGAGTTATGAAGGCTCTTTTCGAGATGTCACTATAGCTGACTCTAAGTTGATGATAGTAGGATTTGAGGACTATCTTAGAAAAACAACTAACACCCTGAAGTTGGTCGAACAAGTCATCAATCCTGGGATATGATACTTATTCTTGATTGTGACTTTGTTCAACTGACGATAGTCGATGCACATCATGAGAGAACCATCTTTCTTTTTCACGAACAACATTGAAGAACCCCATGGAGACATACTAGGTTTGATGAAGCCCTTATCTACAAGGTCTTTCAACTGTTCTTTCAATTCCTTAAACTCAGTTGGAGCCCTTCTATAAGTAAGAATCGAAATAGGTTGGGTATCTGGAGGGAGATTAATTCTGAAGTCGATTTCCGTTTCAGGAAGATCTTTTGGAAACACTTCTGGAAACTCATTTACTACTGGGACTGACTCAAGAGTTAGGGTCTCAAAGTTTGAATCCTAAACCTGAACAAGATGACAGATATACCCCTTGGAAATAATCTTTATGGCCTTAAGGTAAGAGATAAATTGACCCATAGGCACTAACCTACTACCCTTCCATTCTAAGACTGGGTCGTTTGGAAACTGCAACCGAACAATCCCAGTTCTACAATCTACTCAAGCATAACAAGAATGCAACCAATCCATTCCTAGAATGATATCAAAATCTACCATTTCTAACTTTACAAGATCTGCTGAGGTGACTTTCTGAGAGACTGTGACAGGGCATTTTCTATATACCCGTCTAGCTATAACTGGGTCACCAACTGTCGTAGAGACTGAGAAGGGTTCTGAAAGAGTTTCTGGACTAACACTGAAGTTTACTGCTATATAAGGAGTTACAAAAGACAAAGTAGTCCCTGGATATAGCCATGCCTTAATATCTAGATGAAAGACTCGTAACGTACATGTTACCACATCAGGAGAATCTTCATGGTCTTGGCGAGCCTGGAGAGCATACAACCTGTTATGGGACTGACCACCACCTATACCATATGAAGCACCTTGCTGAGTTGGGCGACCTTCTGCGCTTCTGGAGCTGTAGATTGATCCCTATTATTGTTACCTCCTTGCCCGCACTCGACTGAAGGGAAATCCTTCAACCTATGGCCGAACTGATCAAACCCAAAGAACCCTTCCTTGCCTGTAAGACACTCGGACAAATGATTCTTACCACACTTTGGAAAAGTTGGTAAAGTCCTGTTACCTGAATTATTCCTCTGAGACATAGAGCCTGATGCCCTACCTTTCTAATCCTATCGAAACTTAGGGGATGGAGCACTAGCTCATGAAGGTTCTGGTGCTATAGACCTCGGCTGAAACTGTGAGCAATTTCCACCACTCGATTTCTGCTGAGAGTATTAATAATTCCCTGCTCTAGCCTCTTTTTTTTCCTTAGATATTTCCCTAAGATTATCTCCGTCAACTTGCTGAGCATGAGTCATAAGCCTAGATATGTTCATATCCCCAAACAACATAGCATTCTTGCACGCGGTCTTCACCAAATCGGACACCCCAAACAAGAACTTGCTTATTTATGCCCTCGAATCAGCAACCATATGTGGAGCATACCTGGAGAGTTGAGTGAACTTCAACCCATATTGTTGAATTGACATTAAACCCTGCTTCAAGTTCATGAACTCTTGTGCCTTAGCTTCTCTCAACTCCCCAGGGAAGAACCTGTTTAGAAAAGCTCCAGTAAAACAATCCCATATCCCTTGAGCTGCATTCTCACCCCTATTTTCCTTCACTGTGTGAACCTAATGTGAGCTACATCTTTGAGTTGATAGGATGTTAACTCAACACTCTCAGTACACGTCACTTGCATTACTCTAAGAATTTTTTTAACCTCATCAATGAAGTTCTGTGGGTCCTCACAAACCTGGGACCTTAGAAACTCAGGCGGATTCATCCGAACAAAGTCTCGAACCCTAGTTGTCGCTGATCCACTATTAGCATTTATAGGAACTTGAGCCTGCTGAATGTTCTGATTCGCTACACTACGATCCAAGAGCTAGATCACACTTCAAAAATTCTGCATTCATAAACTTATGGTCTGGGACTGGAGGAACTACCTTAGCGTTGTGTGCATTAACATTCCGTGTGTAAGCTCTTTGAACAGTCATGATCTAAAATGAATAACGACGGATTGGAATGGAGAAATTGGATCATACCTCAAGCACAATAAGAGTAGTACAGAGAGTGAAGTTTTTCTTAGAATACTTTGCAGCCTCCCCCTCATAGATATGGTGCACTTTACACCCATAAAATAGACTATACTTAGTGCGACTTCCAGACATCGTATAACTCTTAAACCTAATGATCTATTACCAAGTTTGTCACACACCGAGGCTACACCTTGACGTAACATATGGCCTAGGATCACGAGTAAACCGAAGCTAACCTTGAGCTAGCATATCAAAAACATACTAAAACAACTGAATAAAAGATATTATGCGGAAGCGTAAAACAATAGTTAACTTAAATGTGGGGAATACCCAAATACTAACCTGGATATATAAAATATACCTGAGAGTTCAATAATACTAAACACTCACTCAAATGCTAAAGCTGAATCTAATACTATGTATGAAACAGTCTCTAACTGACTAGAGTTTCTGGGGCATGCCCCTAGAAACTGTAGAAAAACTGAAATAAAATAAAAGACTGAAATGGAAAACATATCTATTGTCCTCGAAGTATGAGAACTCACCACTGATGCTGCTGAGTACAGATCGAGAACTGATCTAAGCATGATTTGGATGCTGAGGACATGAACCTACATCATGAAAGAATGTAGCACAGAGTATAGGTCAGTACTTGTAGTGTACTAAGCATGCATGATATAGAATATAACTGAACAAATATGTAAGCTAAACAAAGCATAACTGAGCAATGACATAATCTAAACATAATGTAAATACTAAAATATACTCAAATGAAATGAACTGCATGCAATGATTAAGTACTGATTATTAACATGACATGGTGAGACCGAATACTAAAATATAAATAAAAACCTGGTTAAATGCACTAGAGTATGACTGTGGGAGCTACTATTAATCGACATAAAACCACATGAGTTTAACGCGGAGTCCGATGTATACGCCCCATCGAGAGGACCCAATATACCTTGCCAGGGGTATAAAGGCATTGCACTACAAGAAAAGATACTTATTGCTACGAAATCTAAGCTACGAATTTGAAAATTGTAGCTACTACTTAGTAATAACCATAAAAATTCAAATTTGTAGCTTAAAAAATTCATCGATTTTTTTATCCATGAATATTAAGTTGACAAAGTTAAATCTTTATATTCGCTTTAATTGTTAATAATCGTGGCAATAACTATCTAAATAGCTACAATTTTACTGCTACAATAAAATTTTGTAGCTAATTATAACTTATTTGCTACGCAATAAAAGTAATTGTAGCAATAGTAACCCTTTAGTCATAATAAGTTATTTGAAACAAAATATTGTAGCTAAATAAATATGTTTTCTTCAAGTTATAAAACGACGTGTTAATAGTTAAATGAAATAGCCATAGAGTTTTTGCTATAGTAAAATTTTGTAGCTAATTATTATTTTTTGCCATGAATTTAAATTTACCATAGTAATAACCTTTTAGCCACAATAACTTATTTAAAGAAATATTTTTAGCTAAATAAATAATTTAGCTTTAAGTTATAAACCATTGTGGCAATAATTAAATGAAATAGCAATAGCTTTTCTTCTATCATAAAATTTCATAGCTAATTATTAAGTTTTTCCACGAATTTGAATTTATCGTAGTAATAATAACCTTTTAGCCACAATAAATTATTAATAGAAAAAATTGTAGCTAAATATTATTTTTCGAGTTATAAAATTGTGGCTTATTAAAAATATAATCATAAATTTTTTGCTATGATAAAATTTTATAGTTAATTATTAAGTTTTTCACATGAAACAATATTAACATTTTATCCATAAGAAGTAATTTAAATAAAATATTGCCACTACAAAAATATTATATTTCAGGTACCAAAAAATTGTTGCAATGATTAACATCATAGTTAAAATTATTTTTCAAAACAAAATGATACAACCATGTGAGGACAATTGAGGTTATACATTTTATCTGATATGTTGTGAAACGTAAGTCTTGAGGTACTTCTTCTTGTGTTGAGAATTCATGTTATACGACTCGGACCTCTTCTTTCGAACATTATATTTATCGAGTTAGCTTAATTAGAGATGTTAATTTTTCTATCAATTTAATTTTAAAAGATCCTAATTTTTAAGTTTTAAATGTAGTTTAAATAAATAGAAGTTATAAAACATAAAAAAAATGAAAAAATGAAAAAATAAATAGAAATTATGTCTAATTAACTTCATGTAATTATACATTTTTTATATAAAAGTATATGTATAATAAATTTACATTTTATTAAACAATGTCTTTTTTTATATGAATTATTCTGGAATATAGATAGATAAATCAATTATTTATTGAATATAATCAATACACAAAAAAGTTATATTGACATTCAATCCTTTTTTGCTTATTTTAATCTTAATATCTTAATCCATATAATTTTTGTGTTTTCAATTAAATCTATTAAATTACAATCCAAAATTCACATCTCTATTTAAATTCAAATTGAAATAACTAAATGTTGTGGAAGTATAGTTTTACTATAGTTATAGTTGAACAATTTAACTTGAATTTGAATTCATGGTTGAGATTAAAAAAATTGAATTGAATTTTTTTTTTTTTGAAAACTCTATTTAACAATAATTTTCAAACTTGAATTGTATGGTAATTAACATTTACCATCAAAATAATGTTTTGCTTCTCCTATTCTATATAAATAGATTAAATAAACTATTTTTTTATTTTCTATTATTATTAATTGTTGTTATTTTAACGAGGTAATTTTCTTTGTTATATATATATATATATATATATATAGAGAGGCAAAAAAATAGGGCATAAGAATATGTGGTCTTGTCGTAAAATTAGATATTTTATGTATATATTTTATAAAATTTGTATAATATTATATTCTGGCACCCATACTATAAGAAGTTTAATTGGTCCACATGGTTAAATGTCGAGCTTTTGACCTTGAGGACTTAAGGATCAATTCCCACTTGATACTTTTTTTTGGTGCACCCATGTTTGGATCAATTCCCACTTAATATATTTTTCTTGGTGCGCCCATGTTCGAAAAAATCTAGATTCCCCTATATATATAACAATTGTTGTATTTGATAAATTTATAGTTATAATAGCATTTGTAAAACATAAGAAGCAAAAATTATACATTTAATAATAAGAGATAAAAATAACTATAAATAAAGCAAAATTTTCCCAAAAAATTATCTCTCCAGCCGTACTTCACCCTTCCCTTTCACACTCTACCCTTTCATTATTCATTTCAAAAGCTATTAACTTTATGGAATCATAAATTTAATAAACCATTGTCAATAATACTTTATCAATTTGAGTTATTACTTTTGATTGTGTTTAATGTTAAATAACACTACCAAAAGATTGGAGACAACGCCAGTATAATTACTATATAAATAAATCTGCTCAGCATAATAATATAGAGATTATGAATAATGAATAAATCTGCTCACAATATAATCACTTCTTCCTCTAGAAATGAGAAATTTGGTCATATATTTAATGCAGTCATGCATTTGAGCGACTTCCGTGATTAAAACTGCACCATTTTTACAAAGAAGAAGAATCATTAGTGCTCCATATGAAAAGATAAGGATTATTTTAAGTTTTAAGACAAAGATAAGGGACAATTTTGATCCTTTTCTCACTTATTCCCCCTTGACACTTATCAGAAACCTAGAAACCCTTTATCCTCTTCCCACACCATTTCTGTCTGCTCCCTCTTCACTCACCCTTCTTATCTCAATTTTTTTTATTTTTGATACTATGCTAATATTTCTTTTGTAGGTTTTACATGGCTTTCTTCAAGTAGATGAGATAAGCTTTTACAATATGAATTTTTTTTAATTTTTTACTCAATAATATATTATAAAGTTTCTATTATGTATAGGTTTGAGAAAAGATTGAACCACAAATAATTTTTCATACACAATTATATTCTATATTGTTGCAAGAGATTATTGCCATTGCTTGAATCAATGAGTATTACATTGAACTGAATATTTTTTGTCAATTTGAAGGTAATTTTTTTACCTAGGTATTAATTTAATAATTGGTATTGAATTTTAAGATCTATATCTAGGTATAAATTTAATAATTGATACTGAAAATTGAGATCTATATCTACCTGTTTTAAGAAGTTTAAAAGTTATTGGTTGGATTAATTCTTTGTTTATTTTTTTTTTTGTTTTGATTTGCTAAACATTTTTGTAAAAAAAAACTATTCAAGACATATTTTTTTCTCCTTGAAATTTTAAATAATTATTTTTTTGGTGGTATAATACTTTACCGTTATTAATAGGCATATTTATGGAAGGGAAAAGGTCCTGATTTACCCCTAAACTTTATGATTTGGAGCTGATATACCCTCCGTTTAAAAAATGGCTCATATATGCCCCTGCCGTTATAGAAATGGCTCATATATGCCCTTTTACTTAACAGAATTTTTTTTAATAAATTAAAAATTCATTTTTTTTACTTTAATTTAAGAAAATGTCATGTGGCTTTTAAAATACCCACCTTCCACTCCACCATACCACCCGACCCAATTGGAAACAAAAAAATCTCACCCACCCAAATTAACCTAACTCATATCATTTCGTTATTTCCACACTCAAATGAAACCAAAAAAAATTGTGAGGGTTCCAGTGAGCTCTACAATCCTGAGTTCGGGTGATATTTGAGAAACGAATATTCAAAACTTAGATTTATCGGTGAAATGGAAGGAAAAATAAAAATAAAACGTCAAACTACCTCTTTAGAAACTTAAGCGGCCGCAGTAGTGCCCTTCTTCCTTGGATCTGCCTCAGTTCCTAAAGTGCCCACAAAATAATAAACCCAGTTATTTATCAAGCATTTAACATACCAAAGTTTGCAAGCATCAAATATTATTACAAGAGGTGCGTTATGCATCCTATATATTGCACATTTAACCTTTACTTTGTTAGGGTCTATAAATTGATCCATCTTAAATAGAAACTAGGTAAGCTTATATACCGTAAATGTACCAAGCAGAGGGCACCCCCGGATAAAGAGAGGAAACACAATTTGGTAAAAAAGAAACCCTCGAATTGGAAAAGGAGAGTAATGTATGCCCAGAACAAAGCCATCAAGAAATCATTCTCGTCCTTGTATAGCCGAAAGAAGAGGCAATTAAGGGAAATATTTATTTAACTGTATTCATGTCCTAAAATTAGCAATCTTCACTCAAAATGAGACCGGATACTAACAAAAAAATTATTTTTGTTTCTGTTGAGGTGAAAACCATGAAATGAAATGGGTGAAGTTAATTTGAGCGGGTGGGTTTCTATTGTTTCCAATTGGGTCGGGTGGGTATGGTGGAAAGTGGGGTATTTTAAAAGCCACATGACATTTTCTTAAATTAAAGTAAAAAAAATGAATTTTTAATTTATTAAAAAAATTTCTGTTAAGTAAAAGGGCATATATGAGCCATTTCTATAACGGCAGGGGCATATATGAGCCATTTTTTAAACGGAGGGTATATCAGCTCCAAATCATAAAGTTTAGGGGTAAATTAGGACCTTTTCCCTTTATGGAATAAGAGCATATAAATGGTGAATTGGGACCGATGTTACCAAGATAAAGTACAATTGAAGATTGTGGAAGGAGATTCGAGAGATTAGGGGAAAATTATGTTGCTTTGGACTCAAACAAGATGACGTCTTACAAGAATTGTATATTGTGACTATTCTCAAAATTGTAAACTGTAATTATATGTAATTTGAGAATTATTTTGAAATCTCAAAAATGTATTTGGGATTATACTATGTAGGTTTTTTTTTACTAACAAAGCTTGTGGAAAATCCTTTCTTCTGTGGTAATGAAATTGTTTGAAATCTACTTTTTAGCTATATTATAAAAATTCTTGTGATTATTAATGCTTATGGCAGTAATTTTAAATTTGTAGCAATGAATTTTGATGGTTATAGCTAAATCTACATGTAATTATAAAAAATAGGCAATATATTTTTTCTTGTCTTAGCAAATTAAAATTGGTAGCTATAATTTATGTATGTTAGGGCAAAGAGTATGAGTTCCTAGCTTTGTGAAAAAAATATTTGTGGCAAATACTTTGATTTTATAGCTATAGATTTTCTAGTTTGTAGCTAAATACAAGTATTATTGCCACAAGATTAAAAATATGAAATAGCCACAAATTTTAAATTTTCATAACAAATAAATCAAGTCATTTGCCACAATAGAATGCATTGTGTCTACAATATAAAAATTGCTATAGATTTAATTTGTTGTGACAAAAGAGTAAAATTATTTGCTACAAGTAAATATTTCGTAGCAATTTTTTTACACTATCATAGCTACAACACAATTGTTTTTGTAGCTATTAGTATTAGTCCTTGGCCACAGACCATGTAAAGTCCGTGGCTAACTTTTAGCCACCCTACATCTTGCCACAAATGCTACGAAAAAATATTTTATGGCTAAAATGTTTAGCTACGAAAAATTTCATATTTAGCTACAATGTGTTTTGTAGCATTAAGTGCATTTTCTTGTAGAGGCATGACTGATAGGATCACTAAATCTGATGCCTACAACGGGGACTTATAAACCTACGGGGGCATGTAGTTCAGGGACTATGAGGGTATATTGAACCTTAGTTAAACTCGGTGCTAAGCCTACTCCCAACTGGAAAGGTATATGACATAACATAACCAAAATACTGGATAACTCAATGTTCTGACATGTAAATCTGAGAATGCAACATTTAGGAACTGACAATGTAACATTCAAAAACTGGAGCATGTATATATTTTTAACTGACCTAGTAAGTGTTATTTATGAACTAAGAGAATCTACCCATCTAGGGTTCTGAGTTTAATGCAAGGAACTAAGCAACATTTCATGAAAACATGATAATCTAAGTAAGAACACTAACAACTAAATCACAACTAATATCTAAGATTTTAGAAACCCTACGTCTAAGAATGATATATCGAATCAAGAATCTGACTGAATTCTAGGGACCTTGTGGATGAAAGGAACCCACTAGTAAATTCCAACCTACCTAGTGACGAAATCTACGGAGAAATCCCTTGATTTCGGGGCTGAAACTTGAAGCAAACCTTCTGATTATTCTTGGAAAACTTTTGCTTCTTTCTTCTCGTTTTTGCTCCAAGTTTGGATGATTTTTTGTGAATAAAGGTTTTGGGTATGTCTTACTAAGTTATTATGCTGAAACTGAGTAAAGCGACGTAGTTTAAGTGCCCATTGCATAGTGGAAAGGACCAAAACGACCCTGAATTAAATCTGACAAGTGCCACCTACTACAAGACTGAAGGGCCGTTGGTTGACCTACCAACCGTCGGTAGGAGTCATCGGTCAAGCTCTGCCCAATAGTGTTTTACCAAAACAAACATAACTTTTTACTCGGAGATGGGATTTTAGCAAAATCAGTGGCGTTGGAAAGAGTATTCAATTGTCATTTATTTTATAGGTCATGTGCTACCTAATTTATTATTTCCTAAAAGATATGACATTTTGAAGTTGACCCAACAACAATTTTCCTCTAATTGGCTTATGACCCTCACCTAGGGTCCAATCGCGGACCGTACTGGTCGATCGTGGGTGGGATCAGAGACCATAAAACTCTAGACCCCAATGACAAAATCATCCAATAGTCCGTGAGTCAATCAATGGGTCGTGGTTCACGGCCATTGGTGTCATCTTTAGATTTAGAAATTCCCCCAAGTTCGGGACTGAACCACTGGACCCCACCTATGGTCTGTGGTTCTACCTACGATCCGTGGGTGGTTTCTGTTGGTTTTGACACCAGATTCTAGAAAGCTGCATTTTCTATTTTCTCGAGTCCGTGATGTTACAAACCTCAACCTTACGGATTCTTGGGAGATATTCTTGAATATAAAGGGTCGACATACCTACTTGAAATTTCTAAGGTGTTCATCAGATCGTCATGAGCTAGACCCCCAAAAATTCCATTCATCTAGAGCAATTATACCATAGTTCCTGTGATGTGAAACACAATCCTCCTCGTTGTGGGAGGTATCCGGACTGTTCCCATCGTTTTAATGACATTAAAGTATATGTCATTTAAATCACCCATGTTGTTCTTTTGAGCATAGTCACTATCATTGTCACTTACATGGTCGCTCATTTTGTTAACCTACAAATCAGCCAACAACAACATCAAACAACAAAAGTACTACAAATAAACAAAATTAATATCTAATTACTCAATTAGAATTCTTAACTACCACTCTCTAATACCGGGGCCATTTTTTATAACACTCAAATCACCCTCCAAAACCAATTACAAGAGTGGGAGATCGTACTCAATAAAAACCTAACGAAGAGTCTGGGTCTAATCCTATAGGTAGTGGTATATCGTAGAGAATTCCTTACCAAGAAATTTGGATTTTAATTTAGCTCATCTGTAGTATTAAGAACAATTGGATGGATGATACTTAAAATAAAGCTTTGGTTATCAACTACTGCAATCAAACTAAAAATTAGACGAAAAACAGAGTTAACAAGCAATCTAGGGGTGTGGGTATTGGAAATCGATATCACATATGGGCAATTGTGTAGCTCTTTAGTGATGAACATTCATGAATAGGCTAAGTCATCTTCATTTACACTAATCATCATTCGATCTCTAAATATCTATGCATAGAATCTCCTTTCGGTCTCATCTACATGCTAATCCTAAACAACCCAATACCTTACTCTATTCTCTCTTTCACGAACAGGAAAAAAAAATCGAACCATAACCTCTCTTTCAAACAAGTTACATAAATCAAACCTAAATTGCTAGTATTGAACTAATTACATACTCCAAACAATCTCTTTCGAGCATCAATAGGAGATCAGAAATAGGAATTAAGTTTGTAACCTTAACCCTTGAGTTAACCCCATGGTAATTAGACTAAATTCATGTATGAACAACAAGAAACTAGAGTGTAGCCAAATATGCACGACATTAAATCAACACCCAACCCAATTTGAGCACCCTTAGATCTTGGGGTTTTAGCCACCAATAAAAAATAAGTAAACAAAGTATACCTTCCATGGAAGTAACCATGGGTAACATGAAATCAAG
The DNA here is from genome assembly GCF_019186545.1 of Solanum stenotomum. Taxonomy (NCBI): domain Eukaryota; kingdom Viridiplantae; phylum Streptophyta; class Magnoliopsida; order Solanales; family Solanaceae; genus Solanum; species Solanum stenotomum. The sequence goes on from NC_064290.1 coordinate 36,007,680, forward strand.
AAATTAAGAATAAACCCACTTTGGATTCAACTTCAATTTATCAAATTTAAAATCAAATTATAAGACCCCAAAAGCTAGAAAAATGTTCTTCAAAGGTAAAATGTTCTTAGACTCTCTCAAAAGAACTTTTTCAACTCTCTAAAAATGAAACTTGCTAAAATCTATATCCTTTGGGCATTTTATACATTTTCAAAATTTAAGACAAAATCCATTGCGCGACTGAGTCGGCGACATTAGTCGGGCTTCACAAACTTGTTCGGTGAATCGCCCTTTTCTCCTTAGCTCATCTTATGATACCCCACGCTTCAGCTATTGGAACCTCACTTGGTGAACTTGAATGCGTCAACCTTTCACGTTTGGTGAATCACTGGTTTTATGGACCGATGCATACTGCTTTATTTGGGAGCAAAGAATCATAGGTACACATGTCATTAGCAGGATGAACTGCTACAAAAATATTTCTAGTGCATCATCTGTAGAAAAACTATGAACTAGATGTACCACCTTGGTTAGCCTTTTAAGTAGTAAATCATTTAGTTACGCATTGTCACTTTGAGTGATGTGTATCAGGACCACTATTCTCATTTGGGGCATCACCATCTCTATTGGAGTTCACCGACCTTGTTTGATAGACACAAGTGCATGCACTGTCAATTTGGGCGAGGTCCTGCTCAGTTGGTGATCCACCATTCATGGTAGGCGATCTAACAATGTTTACTTTGCACTTATTTTTTAAAAAATTATTGTCATTCTTTCAAACATCAGTCCTTGCCTTTTACAATTGCCTTCATAGCTTCAAATCATCAATATTCTATCAGAATAGGAAAAAAATAGGCATTGAAACCACTAATTATTGAGCTAAATAGACCTTAAATGAGTGCAAATCTACCACTCATCATTCGTCCGAACTCCTTACAGCTAGGTGTTAGAGTTTGTTCTTGTACAACATAAGAAAATAGATAATAGGTGATTGGCATGAGTAAATGCATAAAGAATATCTAGCTATTTCAGCTGGACACGTACCTTGTTGGACAATCATAGAAGGTATTGTGCTTTAAGGTTCAAATTCTCGTATTACTATCCCTTGTAGAGTTCTCTGAGAAAGTACTCAGTAGGGCTATCTTTCTTCCTTTTCACACTCCTACCTCTCTTGTTTTTCCTTGACTTCCTATGAAGATACCATCAATGTTAAGTTTCTAGGTGCCTATATAAGGTTTACTCGGTGGATCATAAATTGAAAAATGATACTATGTTTTCTTTTAATTAGTATTGAAGCATTTAAGTAATATATATATATATATATATATATATATATACGGACAATGTATCTTTTCTTGATTTACCCATAGCAACTAATTCCCTTAATTGGACAAAATGCCGGCCTTCTATTGATTTCATAGACATAGCTATTTATTTAAGAGCATTGTATTACTCTTCATTTCCAAGCTTTCACATGTATGTACTGGTGTTGTTAAACTATGGCATTCCATTGTTTTTTTTTTCCTTCCTTGAAAGAAGAGAGGATTAATTAACATATGTATTTGATTCTATAAGTTGAGCACAAGATATCAAACTTGGAAAAAGAAATTTTTTTCACATCAAATTAAAATAATCTTTCACCATCTCCAATCCCGCAATAAAATTTCAGCTGAAATGAAAAATACAAACAATTCAAAATGTTGCTATGAAGACAACGACCAAAAAATTTAGAATGGATCAACACTTCTAGTTTCTCAAATTGTCATCAGTTTCATCTATCTCTTTGCCAACTTGATAATAGTCTCCCAATTTAACCCCATAAACCCATAGACAAGTCAAAAATTTCACGATGAATAGGGTTGATTAAATTAGGGTCATATCCTACAATTTTCAAAATAGTTAAGAAACGTCTCTCTAACATAATGATCTTAGTCTTCAAGGCTTGGCCACTAAATTTCAAGTTGAGAATTTAAGCCTCAGTGTAATTGATAAAATTCTCTGAATAATTTAAAGATATGGAATTACCCCGTTGTTAAAGAAGTAATGATAAATAGACTTCAAAATAACTACATCATGATAATTATCATAGTTATATTCTTTTATAACTTAATTTCGGACGTTCCTCCTTGACACCTTGTATAAGATTTGAAAAGGAAGTCTTATTGATCGACTTCAATTCATAAAATTCAGTCATGAGAGACTTTCCTTTTTCTTCAATTTTTGGACATACACACTTCAATTCATACAATTCAAATGCTGGAAGTTTTCCTTTTTTTGTTGCTTTTTAGTCCTCTATTTCGTTTACAACACTATCTATTGTAGATTCAGAAATGATTGATTCTTCATTTTTTAGATCTTTGTTGAAGTGATCATGTGGAGGAGAGGATATATGTGACCAAACTATAGATTCTTAATTTAGTTCTAAGGTAGCATGTCAGACATGATGATTCTTTGTGAAAATGTTGGAGCTGATAAAGTAAAAAAGAAAGAACAATTGTTACTGAAAATGATGAGATGACTCTTTCTCTTGCTAGATTTATAGCATATTCACTTGAATAAAATAACTAAAATATTAATTTTATTAGATTTCACCTCAAATTTTCATGTCATAGAAGTCACATTTCTTTCTATAACTCTATCTGTATATTTACTCTAGATTATCTGGTTATTTAGCTATTAAATGACCTTTTCAGGTAAAATATCTACTAATCTGTCATGATTTATTGCTAGTAAAATTTTGACTTATATGATATATTACATCACAAAGGGCTTGATATAGCCCTCAACCTTTTCATTTAGAGCTAATGTATCCCTCGTTATGAAAGTGACTTATATATACCCTAATTTTACACAAATGATTCACATATACTATTTTCTTCTAAAGAATGTGAAAAAATAATTTTAAAATATTTCTATCTTGTTCTTTTTGGTCCTCTATTTCGTCTGCAACTTTATTTTTTCCAGATTCATAGATGATTGATTCTTCATTTTGTAGATTGTTCTTGAAGTTGTCATGTGGAGGAGAGAAGATAGGTAACCAAATTTCTTCAACTTTAGATTCTTGATTTTGTTCTGAAAGTAGCATTTCAGACATGATCATTCCTTGTGAAGTTGTTGGAGCTGATAAAAAATAAAAGAAAGAAGAACTGTGATTAATGAGAATGAGGAGATGCTTCTTTCTCTTGCTAGATTTATAGCCTATTCACTTGACTAAAATAACTAAAATATTAATTGTTTTAAGTCTCACTTCAGATTTTCATAGTATAAAGTTATATTTCTTTCCATGACTCTATCTATATATTTACACTAGACTGTTTTGGTTAGTTAGACATTAAATGACTGTCATGATTTAAGGATAGTAAAAAATTGACTTATATTGTATATTACAATACATAGGAACGTCCTCAAACATAGACATACGTCATCATCATGATATCATATATTATACTATATTTTATACTGAAAGTGAGATGTTCATGACTTAAAATTTGAATTAAAAATTTTAGCCCCACACTAAATTAAATATATATTTAAATGGTCATACTTTATTTACATAAAGGTAGAAGTAGAAGCCTAACATTTGCATTTGATCGTAAGTTATAACATTAAAAATTTCCTTAGTTATATCTAAGTAATACGAACTTACTCACTTAGAAAAAAACTTTTCTTTCTTATTCCATAACTATGAAGAAATTGAGAAGTCGAACCAACTCAATATAGATTATAGGCTAAAATCATCTACATAATTTAACGACCATATGGCAAACTCTTCATTTATATTTAATGATTCATGAAAAATTAGATGAACAAAGGAGTTACTATTAGTCTTTTCCAGTGAACTGAAAAGTGCAAAGCAAACTACTTGTAATAACTTCTGGTAAGAATGGTGCGGAACTGGTAGTTGAGGAATTCATGGAAGTGGTAGTGTGGTGGGTGGTAGTGAGGTAGGTGAGTAGTTTATTTTAAAGATTTTATTATAATATTCTTTTGTTAAGTGTCTTAATCTTGATATCTCTTCAATATTATTTATGATATATTCTAGATATAACATATCTTGGGTTCTTAGATACATGTATAAATTTTTCTACATTAATTGTTCTAATAGTTTTACATTTTCCATAGATTCTGTCCAATATTGTAAATATTCGTAGTTCATTTTAGTCTGAATTTATTTCTAAATCGTACCATTCTATTCTTTCGTAGTCTAAATCATGTAGGTCTATTTCATACCATTGTTGGTTCAATATATCTTCTGATTCGTTATCATTAAATATTTTTTCCCAGATGATTCTTCTTAATTCAATTATTTTTATATCTTTTAGTATATATAAGATTAAAGTTTCATAGGTTTTTATCATTTCATCGTATGTAGTCATATTCTTTATCATGCAGGTTTTTTTATTTCAAATTATTCCTTCCTATCATATTCATAGTTGATTAAATTCATATTAGATCAATATGAACTAGATTATATGTTTATCATGTTCTCCTGTCACTACTAGCATCATACTTTAGCGGATACTTCCTTCTTATCAGCGCCTCAACTTTGTTTACTCCCTTAAACGACTTTCCTCGCCTACTGGTTTCAACATTAGGATGGCATAGTATAGAAGTTTTCTCTCTGTTTCCAGTGTGCTAATAAACTAGAAATCATGATTCAAATAATTCTAATACATAATAACTAACATAAATTTATTCAATCATATATATGATATTCAGGAATATATGAAATTANTAGCATCATACTTTAGCGGATACTTCCTTCTTATCAGCGCCTCAACTTTGTTTACTCCCTTAAACGACTTTCCTCGCCTACTGGTTTCAACATTAGGATGGCATAGTATAGAAGTTTTCTCTCTGTTTCCAGTGTGCTAATAAACTAGAAATCATGATTCAAATAATTCTAATACATAATAACTAACATAAATTTATTCAATCATATATATGATATTCAGGAATATATGAAATTAGTTCTGCATATTTTTTGAACAATATAATTTTGCCTCTTGCTTATTCATGCTATCTAAAATATCTAGTTTGATTTCAGATTGTTGCTCCATTATCTTTTAAAATATTAGTTTTTAGTTGAGAGAGTTTTTGAAAGGAGAGTTTTATATATTAGGCATTGCCTACCTTTTATGTTACATATGTTTTCCTTTATATAGAAAGGAAAATCTGCACAATACTACACGTACTCTTCATAATACATTACACATCATATGACTTTTTAGAACTACTTTATGACACATATGACTTTTTACACCTACTTTATGACACACCATAACACTCCACATCTACTTTACACTTGTCCTACTATTTTACCTTATCCTTACACACCTATACACCTATTATTTTACATTGTCACGTTACTTTACACAATTAGTCAAAAAACTTATCTTATCTTTTTTATCTTGTCCATATCTTATCTTGTCTTGTCTGCATCTTATCTTGATCGTCTTTTTTCACTCTAAATTGACATCTGGAATTATGTTATCTTCACCGTTACATTTCGAACATATGTGGTCAGGGTATTTGTGACCAATTAGCTTGCAATATCTTGTTTATAATTCCGCCAAAATAAATCCTACTTTTAGTGCTCGTGTCATAGGTCGTTCTTCTGGATTAAGTAATGATAAAATCCATCTTTGGACTTCATCCATATCTGCTTTCCTTAGCTCCCTTGAATTGGAATAAATCATCAACTGATCTCTTGCATAGTAGCTCCATATAGCGTTTCCGTTTAAATAATTATTTGCTAGTTCTTGTTTAATGGTTGATATACCAATTATTCTCTTATTGGCATAAAAACTGGGTAGCTCGCTTTTTTGTATCTCTGGTTGTTGTTCGATATCTTCCGGTATTGTCATATCTTTTGTTAGTCCTATCTTTACCACTTGTATCAGAGGTATTATTTCCTCATATAATATCTCTGTTGTTGTCGTATAAAATTTTACATAGAATAAATTTCCCTTAGTAAATCTCTTATAGGTAATAAATGCTTTATGTAGTTCCGGTATTCCACTTAGTTCCTCTCCGTCATATGTATATATTGTATTTAATAGTCCATAGTTGTAACATGTCTTTACTAAGTTAGCGTTAGTTTTTGGTTGTGCAATCAGTTTATTATAACCTTGTAATTTTTGGGTTAAATAATCCTAGTTGGGTTCTTGAGTTGTAGTAGATCTGGATTTATGATTTTAAAATGTTTGGACTTTGTATATATTTTCTATATAGGTTCGCGTAATATGGTTATATGTCCTTTTGTCATGGTGTAGGCTATCCGCATATGTAGAAGTTTTTGGTTCTATAGTCAATATGTTTTTTGGTGCTGGCCTTGGGGTAAATGGTTTTTCGAATAACTGGTTTAAGTTTGAGTTCTTATGTTTTTCACTAACTCGTTGGCTTGTACCTGCAGCTGTATTTAAATAAATGTTATGGGTTTTTAGGTGTTTCCCAACGTCACCTTTTAACTCTGAATTTTTTCTGTCTTCCGACCTCGACATAGCTCCGCATTTTTATAGTCATGTTGTTGACTTATACTAGCTTTAGACTTCAGATTATCTTCATTAGTCTTTAGCTTTTATATCTTGTTCTCCATACTATCCACTTTTGTACAAAGTGTAGTAATAGCTTTGAGTATATTTTCAATTGTATCTTCTTCCTCAGTCTCAGTCTGAGTAGCTTTGTCGTGATAGGTAATCTGCAATATCATTTTTATCAGTTTTTGTTACTTCAATTGTAAATGTAAAATTTAATATATTTAATACCAATCTCCTTATTTCTTTTGTTGTTACCGAATCTTGTATTTTTCTTGTTAGCCACCATTTTACTTGTGTATTATCTGTTCTTTTAATGAATTTGTTATATACAATATATGGTTCAAATGATAATAAACACTTATATACTGAATATAATTCTTTTCTATTTATTTCCCATTTTATTTCTGTATTATTAAATGTTCCTGAATAATATCTGCAATGATGTTTTATCGTATTGACATCATACCTGTATTTCAATATTCCTCCATAACTTTTTTCACTCGCATCTGATTCTATTATATAAGTAAATTTTTTGTTTTCATCTGGAAAGTATAGTTTAGGTAAGTTTTTACATAATAATTTTACCTTTTGTATTTGTATTTGGTCTTTTTTATCAAACTGATATTCTATATCTTTCTTTAATTTTTGTTGTAATCGTTTTAAATTCTCTGCTAATTTTGGTATGTATTGTCTTACTTGATTTACTAGTCCTAAGAATGATTGTAATTTATTTTTTGTGTCTAGTTGCTCATTTGAGTTAATTATTTTTTGTACTATATGTGTTTGCATTTTTATTCCATTTTTATCTATCTATATTCATAGGAATTCTATTTGATTTTTCATTATGTCTGCTTTATTTTTACTTAAGCTTATGTCCGAATATTCTATGATATATATGCATTTTTCTAATAATCTTATGTGTTCATCTTGGGTTTTGAAATATAATAATATATCATCAATATATACTACACAATTTTCTAGTTGTTTAAAATATTTATCCATAAAGTGTTGATATCTACTTGGTGCATTTTTATATCCAAATGACAATACATTCCATCCATAAAATCCTTGTGGTACTGTAAATGCCGTAAGTTTTTTAGATTCTTCTTCTAACTTTAAGTGGTAAAATCCTGATTTGCAGTCAAATTTACTAAAATAATTATATCCTTGTATTTGTCTTATTTTTAATATTTTATTTGGTATCGGGTAATTATATGTTTTAGTTTTTGCATTTAAATTTCTATAATCAATAACCATTCTACTTTTTCTTCTTTTTTGTTCACTATGTTTATTTACTATAAATGCTGGGCTTGTATGCTTGCTATTGCTTTCTTGTATGTACTCTTTTTCTAGTAATTCACTTATATGTATCTTAAATTCTGTTAAATCATTTAAATTATATTTTAATGGTTTTTGGGTTATTATACTATTATTATCTGTTAGCTCAATTTTTATTTTTGTTTTATGTTTTTTCCATCCTTGTAAAGGATCTTCACTATATAATAATTCTAACTTATCTTGGATTATTTTTACTTTATCTATAGAGAATATAATTAATTCTATCTTGGGGTCTTCCTCTTTTATATTTTCTAATTTTTGTGTAATTTTTTCACTTCCTTTTATCCATTCTGTTGTTTTTCGTTTTTTGTTATTTACTCTTTTTGCTTCTATTTTTTGTTTACACAGTGTTGTGAACCACCAGTGTGTTTTTGTTATTATATGTGGGTATAATTTTTCTAAAAATGGCATTCCTAATAGCATATCTTTTGTTGTAAATTCAAAGTTATACATTTATTTTATGGTTAATATTTTATCCCATATTTGTATTTTTATATTCCTTGCTTTATATGTGATCATGCTTCCTTCATTATTAAATCCTGTTATTACTATCGGTGTTTTTAATTATTCTCACTTATCTTCTGGTAAACAATTGTATTTACATATATTAGCTTCTGCTCCCGTATCTATCATTGGTGTATAATATCTATTGTAATATCCCTCTATTATTATTTTTTCAAGTATATATATTTTCATATTTTTATCATACTAAAGTCCTTTTTATTATTACTCTTTTATTTTCATAATTTATTATTAATTGTTTGTCTTTTAGATTATATGGTTTTACTTGTTCTAGCTATTTTATTCCTAAAGTGATATTTTCATCTCCTTGATATATTTTAAATTTTATTACTATTGGTACGCCTCCAATGATTATTTCCTTTACTGTAGTTTCTTCGGTATACATTAATGCTTTTGGTAGTTCGGGGCATAATTGTTCAGTAGTTATTATTTCATCTTCTGTCACTAATTCTCTTATAATATAGTTTTTTTCTAGTCCTGTATTTATTAGTATTAAATATTGTCGTTGTTCCATTATTCCCGTTATGTAGTAATGATGTGGTTTTATTTCTTCTTTCATTGATTTTTGTGGGGTTTTATCTATTCTTGTTGAGGTACTCATTTTTGATGATATTTGGGGTAATTCATTGTTTATTCTTTTTGATGTACTTAGTCTTTCTTTTACTTTTTCTAAATCTTCTTCTATATCAATTTCATTATAACTATAATCATTATTATCTATGACTGTAACTATCCTTTCAAAAGGATTTTCTATTTTTATTTTATTTAATTTATTTTTTGCTGTTATTTTATGTTATCTTGTTAAAACATACAAGTTTTTACATCTGACTGTAAATATTTTACTTCCTGGGGCTAGTCCTATTCCTGACATTTTCCAATATGAACACTAGTGATTTATCTATGTTCCTGTCATTTACTGCTACTGAGTAGTTAGCACCTATTATAAATTTAAATTTTTGGTATATGAGGTTACCTTTTACTGCACTTATTATACTTTTTTCTATGAGTTGTATAATTCTATCATCCGCTAAGTATATTTCTATGGGTGTATCTATTCCTTCTCTAAAACATGCTTTTATTAGTATTTCTGTTCCTCCTAAGTGTACATATTTAATTGAATTTTTAGCCTTAAGATCTTGTATTTCTTTGTTTATTATTCGTTTATTTATTATTGGTATTTTAGTCTTTCCTTTGGTGTATTTGCAATCTATGATATGTTCTCTTTGACTTACTACATAATACTCTTCTTTTTGTCGTTTAAACCAATTTCTTATTGTTGGTATTTCGAATATTTTTTCTACGCTTAGGTCTAATTCTTTTACTTTTATTTGTTCAAATATATTATTATCAAATATTATTTTTTGTTCTGCGGATTCTTCATCTTGGTATTTTTCTTTAGTTATTATCTGTATATTTGTTTCAGTCATTGATATCGTATTCATTTTCTAATTCTATTATTGGATTATTTTCCATTTCATTTTCCGATAATTCATATATACTATCATTGCTTTCTAATTCATAATCTATGTACTCTATCTGCGTATATTTTTCATCGTCTATTATTATTTCTGATATTTATTTTTTCTTTGGATTTTTAGGTAATTTACAATCTCTAGCTATATATCCTAATTTTCCACAATTATAACAAGTACATTCCGTTAGTTTTCTTTTTGGTCTATATGGTCTTTTGGTTTTGTAGTTTTTTACATAGTATCTTCTTCTTGGTTTTTTATATTTATATTTCGATCGATATTTTTTGTTATATCTCTTTTTATAGTATTTGTCCGTACAATCAAACTGGGGTGCCGTTTTATTTTTGCAACATGTTATGTTTTTTACAAGTATTTTTTCCATTTATATTTCTTCTTTATGTTTTTCACATAGTTCTATAAACCATCGTTGTAAGAATTTTATTCTAGCTCCTAAAGTATCTGTTAATCCTGCTTCATTCCAACTTTTTATTACTTTTGAATTAAAAGGTTTCGGTAATTTTGTAAAATATAATTTTCTTATTTCTTTACTTTCGTCTATGCTATATGTTCCTTTATAATAGTATTCTCTAAATGCACATGTATATTCATCTATACAATACATGTTACATATTGCTAATTTTGTCATTAGATTCCGGTTTATGATTCTTTCTTTATTTTGTTCTTCTACTTCTGTTGTCATACTACTAAATTCGTTTCTTATAGTTATTTCGTATTTATATAATATTTCCATAGATGCAATAGTTATTCCACCATCAAATTTTTTATTACTTCTTAGAATTCGTAAACTTTCATCTGATAAATTTTGTAACCATAATTTTACTATTCCTATAAGTGTTCTTTCTATATATCCTGATGTTTCTGTTATTACTATTTTGTTATCTATTAATTGTTTTGATATATATCACATCTATAATTGGATTGTTTTATTTATATCTGCTACACAATCTAAATTTAAAAAATTATGTTGTTCAGTTATTGGTTTAGGCGTCCATTTTTTATTTAATCTTTTATCCCATATAGGTTTTTCTCTATCATATTGTCCATAGTTTTCATTATAATATTTTGGATTTAAATTTTTTGGGTTTTTTACTCCTGATGTGCTAGGTTTTTCATCCATGTCTATGTCTCCTGTATTTATTTCTAAATTCTTTGTATTATTTATGTTTGCTAAAAGTTCCGTATATGTTTCGCTTGTTTCCGAATGTTGTTCATCTAAATCATTGTCATTGATTTCATTAATTCTTATTTCGGGTAGATCATTTTGGTTATTTTCTTCTTTTTCTTCTAATTCATCTTTTAATTGCAATTTTTCTTTAAATTTATTTATCTCATTTGCTAATTTTGTTTTTTTGTTCTCTTTCTTTTTGTTTCATTTCATGCATTTCTTTTAACATTGCCAACTCTTTTTCTAGTTCTATTATTTTAATATTTTTTACTTCTTCTAATTGTTGTACTTCCTTTTTTGCTTGTTGTTTTATTCTTTCAATTTTCGTTTTTGTATCTATTTCTTCATTTTCTTTTGTTATTCTTATCATAGCAGTTAAACTATCTTCTAGTTTTACCGTTTCCTTTTCTAACATCAAACTTATATTGTCACCTATTTTCTTATATCTTCTTCCTAGATTAGAAAATATTATCTTTATTTTTAATCCATCATAGTTTTCATATGTTTTTTCATCTATTGCGTATTTTTCCTTATTCATTTATAGATTGTGTTGAAGTTTATATTCTAAATTTTCTATTTGTATTTCTAGATATAAAATAGTTTTTCTCTGTGTTATTATAGATTTTTTACAAATTCCTGCGAATATATTATTGTTAAGTCTACTTTCCCTAAGTGCTAATTCTTGTCTTTTTGCTATAATTATTTCAGTAAGTTTTTGTCTATAATCGTTATTCTCATTATTCATTGTATTTTTAAATATTGAATATATTTATATTCTATTTTAGATATATTATCTATTAATTGATTTAATTTGTCGTTATCGGTTTTTGTGATATTGAGTTGTTTATATTCCAGATATAATTTGTTTAATTTTCTTCTTAATTTTCTTATCTTTTTACTAGTATGTTTCTTACTATGTTTCTTATTATCCATAGGTCTGATAGTATAATAAGTATTGTAAAAGGTAACCTCATATACCAAAAATTTAAATTTATAATAAGTGCTAACTACTCAGTAGCAGTAAATGACAGATAAGAGAATAATTGGTATATTAACCATTATACAAGAACTAGCAAATAATTATTTAAACGAAAACGCTATATGGAGCTACTATGCAAGAGATCAATAGATGATTTATTCCAATTCAAGGGAGCTAAGGAAAGCAGATATGGATGAAGTCCAAAGATGAATTTTATCATTACTTGTGCGGATAGCCTACACCATGACAAAAGAACATATAACCATATTATGCGAACCTATATAGAAAATATATACAAGATCCAAACATTTATAAACCTTAAACCCAGATCTACTACAACCCAAGAACCCAACCAGGATTATTTAACCCAAAAATTACAAGGTTATAATAAACTGATTGCACAATCGAAAACTAACGCCAACCTAGTAAGGACATGTTACAACTATGGACTATTAAATACAATATATCTGCGTATATTTTTCATCGCCTATTATTGTTTCTGATATTTGTTTTTTCTTTAGATTTTTAGGTAATTTACAATCTCTAGCTATATGTCCTAATTATCCACAATTATAACTAGTACATTCCGTTAGTTTTCTTTTTGGTCTATATGGTATTTTGGTTTTAGTATATGAGGTTACCTTTTACTGCACTTATTATACTTTTTTCTATAGGTTGTATAATTCTATCATCCGCTAAGTATATTTCTATGAGTGTATCTATTCCTTCTCTTAAACATGCTTTTATTAGTATTTCCGTTCCTCCTAAATGTACATATTTAATTGGATTTTTAGACTTAGTATCTTGTATTTCTTTATTTATTATTCGTTTGTTTATTATTGATATTTTAGCCTTTATCTACATTATGACACATCTACCTACTTTATGACACAATGACACACTTTATGACTTTTTACATATATAATACACCTACTTTATGACACACTTTCATGACTTTTTACATACTAATACTATTTACTTTTGCCATATGTCTTCTTTTTCTTCATCTTTATCTTCTCATCATCTTCTTATCTTATCTTTTAGGCTTCTGTCTTTATCTCTTATTCCAGCTGGACGTCTGGAATTATATTATCTTCTCTGTTGCATTTCGAACATATATGGTCAGGGTATTTGTGACCAATTAGCTTGCAATATCTGGTTAATAACTCTGCTGAAATAAATCCCACTTTTAGTGCTCGTGTTGTAGGTCGTTCTTCTGGCTTAAGTAATGATAAAATCCATCTCTGGACTTCATCCATATCTGCTTTCCTAGTGTTCTCTCGGATTTGATGATCAGTTCATCTATTTCAAAGTCAAAGTACGCTTCATGTTAGACAACGTCGATACCTATAGGGATACCACACAAGCAAATATTGGGCTAAGAAAGAGAAATAGAACCATAAGCCCTTCACAAAGATTTATTTGGGATCCAGGCCCAATTAGCAGCTAGTTTAAAAGTACACATAGTTAGAAAGAATAGTTTAAGAGTATCATAATCATGCTTAGGCAAAGTCTATATCTCTCGTCCTGCTTTCTCTTTGTCTAATTTCTCGTCTTTTTCTTCTTCAGTAATTAGCTATTTTACTTCTGCAATTCCCTTGTAATTTCTGATTCTAGAGATCCAATACATCTACTACTTGTATGTTGAGTTATAGCTTATAAATACAAGTGCGGTTACTGTTTCATTGTGTCAATTTATTACCGTTAGAATTCCAGGGACAACCTATTTTATAAAAAAAAATTGATTTGATCATTGGAGACTAATATTTCTTCTTTCCATAATGGTTAAAATCCCAATTGAAACAAAAAAAGATAACTCTTTGCACTAAGCTCTCTCACTATGCACATGGTTGAAAGACGTAGAGGTAGTTCCAATGGCTCGAACCTAGGTCTTTCTATTCATAGGATGACAACTCTTATCGTTAAGCTAAGGCTCCCTTCAATCAATACAAAAAAGACAACTAACAGTTGGTTATATACATCAAACAACAATGAAAAGAGAAACAGTTGACCAAAAATAACCATATATCATATAAACTCACAAAGTCAAGTTTCTAATTAGTCTATAATGATTTTGTAAAGTTTATACCATAATGAGTCTAAATATTAGTATATGAAGCTATATCCCGTCGCCAACATTATCGTTGAAATTACCCCAGAATCGCATAGTGTCGTAACATCAATGTTTTGGTGACTTTAAAAAAATGCTTGGACCTAGAACTTTGTCCTAGAGTTGAATATTTTTGTTGTTGCCTAAGGGTAAATAGTTTTAAAGTTTTCTTATCTGATGGGTTGGTGAACACAGGAAACAAGATCAGTTTACTCCACCAGTCAAAGAAAATTAGGTTGTCTTTTCCAGAGGATAATATATCCTCACTTGACATGAAATAACCTAGTCAACACAGTCAAGCACCATCACAAAAGTTTTATCTTGTCTTTTGAGAACACAAGTTTATTGAAGGACCTCAGACGGACCTGATAGAGCTATCACTTGTACCTTTTGAGTATTGTAGTACTTGTGTGCGGTCTATTATAACTTTACATTTCTAAATTATAAAGAAACGAACAATTTTTTCTTTATGAAGTGACACTTGAGCTTGGTTAGAGTTAACTGGGCTGGTGGTGATTAAAGTCTATATTAATTACTTTTAGTTAATATAGTGGGCAATAAATATATTGCTTCGTCTCATTTTGTAATAGAGTTATTATGGGTGGTACGATTAATAGTTTAATTCGTACATGAGGGTTTGTGATCTATAATCACATGTTGCTTAAAAATAGTGGACGCAGTTAGAAATCATGTGTGACAGGTCGTATTTTTTCTCTCTTGAGCAAGGAGGTTTCCACGAAAACTCCTTGTTGATCTTATTTCCCAGTTTAATATTTCTCTACTGCTTCTTGATTCATTATAAACCCGGTCCCTTAGTGCGAGGTGGACTAGAACATCTCATTAATTAGTATTAGAGTAGAACTTTCTATCTAATTAACATAAAGAAAGGATCCTGCAAAGATGCATGGAAGCCTTACAAAGCTTACAAGAAGGACAATTTACCACATGTCCCCCTCGTGTTTACGGACAGTACATAGTACAGTTAGTGGAAAACTAAAATACATGGCTATATGATGGAAGAAGAGAGTGAAATATGGGACATCATTCTCATTGGCCCTCATGTTCCGACTAAGGAAGTCAAAGAAGGAGAGATAACTCAGGTGGTTCCTAAAACTAGAAGATAATATGATAAAGTTGACAGAAAGAAGATTGAAAAGACATATAAATCCAAGAAGCTGTTGGTTTATAAAATTAGTGCAAACCAGTACAACATGATCTGAATGTGTGAAACAACCAAGGAGATCTGCGACTGTCTGAAGACAACCCATGAAGGAACCATCCAAGTGAAGGAATCAAAATTGGACATACTCACTACTCAGTAGGAAAACTTCAGCATGCAAGAAGGAGAGACCATTCATGAGATGCACACAAAATTCACTTACATCATAAATGAGCTTCGATGAGTTGGTGAATCCATTCATCCAAGTAAGCATGTTCGGAAGATTCTTGAGCTCTTCCCAAATCATGGGAAAGCAATGTAAATGCGATCATTGAAGCTAGGGACCTAAACACTCTTATCATGGATGAGCTGATTGGGAATCTCCAAACATATGATCTAAACAAGAAACAAGGATAATTCCAAAAAGGACAGAAGGAAAGACAAGTCCTTGGCAGTAGCCTGTCGGAAGATGATAAGGAGATGGCCTATCTGACAAGAAGATTTTAGAAAATAGTCAAAAAGCATGGAAGAATTTTGAGGAAGGGAAACTCTAGTCGATTAGCAAATGTCAATGATATTTGTGACAAGTGCGAAAAGCCATGACACTTCATGAGAGACTCGATAATGTACAAGGTGATTACAAAGAGTACGCCAAGACTGGAGGAGATTGAGAAAATAGTAGGGACTACGTCCCTAAAAATTCTGGAAGAAAAGCAACTAATGACCAGGTGTCATGACCCAAAAATGGACGTGATGACACTCATCTTATCTCACCAAGACCAGTCAGCCTAAAACTCAACCATTACAACAAAATGCGGAAAAATTCATAATCAACTCAAAAATACCCCAAAAATTTGGTTGTCACGTGTACAAGCTTCAAAAGTATTACAATTAATTCAAAAGAAAACACAAGTCTCAAATGACCTTGTTTCTAGAATAGAAGAAGATCATAATAAAGAAGAAAGAAGGTCCGCTGGAATGACAAGCAGCTACCTCACAAACATCCACAAGAAGCCTCGGACAAGGAGAAGAGAAAATATCACAAAGGTTCGGGCTAGTAACCTACAAAAAAATGTAGTAGCAAGGGGTGAGTACCAAACCACATGGTACTCACAAGTAAACCTCTAAACACGAGCTAAGGGGATAGAATACAAGTACTCGTAACACCCCAACCGAACCTTCACAACTACAATCTTTATAAAACCAGCCCAATCTAACATTTCACAATTTACAAGCACATATCTCAACAACAACATTCTAACAGTCATATATTCTCAACAACAAGCTCAATATTCATCAATTACAACCTGCTTAAAACTAGCCTAAGATAACAGTGCAATGCAATGTCAAGTATAGTGATGCATGTCTGACCTAATGATACACACCCGCTGTCTCTTAGTCTGGGATACATGGGGGACATATTTGTCCATGCATCCATCGCGGCGCGCGATACGACCCTAGATAATAGTAACCATCTAGGCGCAAGATAGGTCCCTAGAAATATAGTATCCATCACGATGCGCGATACGTCCCTCGAAATGGTACATCCTCTTTAATTTCATATTCTTTCTCAATTCAAATAACATTTGTCACAACCATGTCTCAGAACAATGCAAATGACATGTTCACACAAATAATGAGGAAATGACCATTTTCATAACATTGCATAATTCACAACAACACAATCATGATACAACATCAATAATGATTCAACAAGCCTTTCAAACCACTCAACACATCACACACAAACAATTAATCATTTTGCGTTTTATTGCCCCTTTTTCATCATTAGAATTAATCAATGTGGACAAGTCAACCATCACGAAGTCTCATTACCCCCACACATATTACAAGGAAATACACGAATTTCATACACTTAACAAGGGTTTAGAAATACACTTGCCTCAATCAACCAAGAATTCACTCCGGGACTTGAACCTTCCCTTTTCGTTGAACTTCCAACTCAAAGCAATCTATTCAAATAAATGACCACGATAAGATTTCGAAACTAATAACATTCATATTATTATGTGTTTTGTCTAGACCCAATAACTTACCCCAAATTTATAATAAAGTTTTTAAGTTTCAAGCTTATGGTTGTCTTAATTTCTCCCAATAATACAATCCTAATAGTTTTCCTACAATATAATACACCCAGGATTTAATTAACCATATTATAATTTCGAACTTGATTCACAGTATGATAATCAAAGAGTAAAAAGTCAAATCGGTGACAAGTTATATGAATTCTTATGTCGTCCGAGGAATGACAGAATAAAACCATCAACATAATTTAAGTTATACTTTATTTCTAATGATTACCTCATCCCTAATGATTGCCTCAATCATTGGTCACCACTACCCACTAGCCATTACCACCAAAATAATAATAATAATCCTAATACCCTAATAACAGAAACATTGCAGCGTGCATATGAAATTACATGTTTAATAAATTCCAACTTCTCTCCTTTTTATTTCACCATCTCACATTATAATATTAATAATAATAACATGACCTATAACTATATACTTAAATAGATCAACTGAAATATTACCTAGATGTGCAGAAGTCGGTTCCTATGTTGGCCGCCGCTTTGCACAAGTTAGTATTTCTTCTTCCCTTTCTTTGTTTTTTCTAAAATAATTGTATACTAAAAGTGATAAACCTTATTAACTTATTTTTAATAAATATAAGTCAAATAGCATATGGTGTTAAATAAATTATCACTTTAGCCCACTAACTATCAATTAAGTCAATTATCTATAATTACTCATCAACTAATTAACTAAAGTTAAACGAATAGTTCAGAATTTCCAAAAATGATTTTCCGGGTCATTACATTATCCACCACTAAAAACTATGTTCGTCCTCGAACATAAGGAAGAAGAAGGAAGAATAACCGACGTTACCAAAAGTTTTAGTTATGACCTACCTATCATTATTTATCTCTCCAAGTGAGCTCCTCCTTAAGACAATTCCATCAAGATCAACTACTAAGAACTGAACTTTCGAATCCAACTTTCGAAGATCTATAAATCAGGAGTGATTATCAAGCCACATACTAATCCATGAACTCAATCTAAACTGAAACTCATTGGACCTTAACACATCCATCATGACGAATCTTTTCTCACATAAACAAGATAACCTTCTGAATCAATACTAATTACAACCAAAAGTGAGCCTGAATCAACCACCAGACGCTCATAATGCACATACCATCACATATCTTATCACGATTCCCTTTTCACAACTTAATCTTTTCACAAGCTTAAGTTATAAAAATCTTATCTTTAGACACTGGGTACTCATCAAAAGAGAATTAAACTTATCTAATCTAAAGAAGGAAATGATCAATTAACCACCTAGCGAGCGATAAACCTAAGCATATAGAGCCTTTAATAACACTGTTAAAATGTTAGATCAATAATTGTAATTGTAGACAACTCTTAAGAATAATAAAACTAGACCCAATGCGCTTCTCACATTCAATCACACGTAGCCGGTACGGGACCTCGACAACAAGATGAATAGTAAAACTATAGGACAACTGTAAGTACCCATGGTAGCTCTTCTATAAATTCTCATAACCAAGGTGGTACATGTAGAACCATTGGAATACTTCAACTTCTCCAAGACAACACCAAATATGTGATATAAAAAAAGAAAAACCAAGTTTGCCCAAGGATGCCATTTTACCAAGAGGATAATTGTAGGATCGGTACACCCGATCTACCACTAGGAAATCACCCATAGATATGAAAATACGGATGGGCATATGCAGCGAATCATACCCCAAACCATGTATGGAACGATGTAAGAGGTCACATAAGAATGCACAGAACCAAGGTCGAATAACACAATATACTCTCTCAATAGTTCCCATCTCAAACATCTCCATTCATCTGGCTTCATTTCCTCGATTTTCTTTTGCCACCAACAATCAACCAGTCTAATCCTTATTACAATCATACACATACTCAATTTATAAAACCTCACATACTTCTCATAGTTTCCACTTAAGTCAACCTCTTTAATACTAACAAACATCATAACCACACCGGTCATTTACCTAACTCTCAAACCATCACTAGTATGAAAGTCTTCTTAGCAAACACATTGTAGCCTCCAAATTTTTTGAATTATGACTCCCTTTCTTTCCATTTAAGCATCCTATGATAGATATTGGTCTACCCAAGGCTGATAGCACTAATTTACAAATCTGATAGTATTTTCTCCTCGACATAAAGCTATTGAATCACGCCCAATGTCAACCCCACACAATCTTTCACATGCCAAGTTTCAACTCTTATTCAAACCATCACATACCTCATACCAACAGTTAAGAAATTCTTTGTCAGTCCAATAATTTAGTATACTATAAGCTCATAACTTCTAGTACTCATCATCAAATGCCTATGTAACTCATTATAACAGTTTGTATTGTCCCATTGACAAAGTAGTTTCAATCCCTTCGAAATCGTCATTAATAATGTAAAACTGTAGATCTACACTGTTGATTATCAATAAGTTACCTATCATAATTTGAACAATCTAGCTTGACATAACCACATAGAATCTTCCAAACACCATTGCTTGTCACCCAAACAAAAACTCAATCTTTAGAAAAGTCGATGATAAATTCGTAGTAAGTTTGTACCAAACTAGTTCACATCTCACAATCATATTTAAACTCATAGGCAAAAATCCATAAATCCTTCAACCACATACCAAGTGCTTATACGAGAGGTCTTATTCCTTCATTTTTCATAAATTCTTCCCATGACATAAGATTCTAAACATCTTGAACTCTTCAATACACCAGACTCTTGTTCATTTTGTTGTCTCGCTCACCAATCTTATTATTTTGCCAACAACCCTTGACATTTTTACCTTATCATCTAAATAAAATCTTTAAATGAAACCCTTCCTTAGGTCTTTTGGAAATCAAAATAACACATTTTATGTCTCAAACCATGTACAAGTCCTTCCAAATGTTCAATATTAATGCGAGCGATCATTTCTTACCTTATCAATCCATACCTTGACAGAACATACTATCACGAACATAAACTCACCATGAAAAACTTAAATTTTGATCCCAACCATGAAACACAATCCCATTATCTACCAACATTAGCTCATAAATTGACGATTTTTATGAAATTGCATATCTTATCTTAGCTTATCATTGATCACCTCTCCATCAACCTTACCGTATCCTTCATTAAAAATTCAACCGTACCAGTTACCAAACTCAAAAACGTAGAAGAACTTATCACCATACTCGAGTCAATCATGTGTAAACTTCTTTCTCAAATCTTACCAAATTATTTTTATCCAGTCTGATGAACATGTGACACTATTACCATAATAAGAGCAAAATATATAGAACCACGCATCTCTGAACTCGATTCTCAGCTCTCTAAAGATACATCTTTGTCCGTTGCAATTAGAGTAAATATCTTTGTTCTTGGTTACCTCTTTCCAATGACTAAAATACATCCCACTAATTCTTTTAATTTGTGACTCTAGTTCATTTCAATTCTATTCAATTGGTGTCTCAGCACCTCCTATAATTTCCACGATCCCACGCTACTCATAAAATAGTAGCAAGCCATCACTTTAGATACTCGCAAGTCGTCATTACCATACAAAATCTATTTAACTGACAATATTTATTATATAGTTGCATCCTAATCACAATCCATCACGAACTCTTATTACCACTATGCTCAGTTAGGCCTTGCCCTCACCACAAAGTAAACCTTGTCATCGACATGACATCTCGAACCAGCTATACCAATCAAATCCAAGGGATTACTTAAATTTATACGCACTTTCTTACTAAAATCTTCAATTACCTTCACACAAGTATACTATTTAAGACTTCATTTACCCATAAGTTTGTCATTCTGGTATTTATCCATTCCCTTGGACCTTAAGATGAAATCACAAGTCCTCATTTAGAACCCTCGGGATACACTTCTCAACTTAACACATTAATAATGTATCAATGATCCATCACTGAAATCTTCCTTATACACACTGCTTAACCTCAAACATCTACAATAAGAACCTAGTTGGATTGTCAAATGTGAAGGCAACATCGAATCTCATTATATGGACATTTGATAGAATTTATAACTCTTTAAGTAGTTGGTATTCACACTTAACATTAAACATAACTGTCTTCATATACCACTAGTACCACATCGTGAAAGTCTATTAAATCCACCACTAGAATACAACATATACCTCGAGAAGATTATACTCAAATAGCCCACACATTTCTGATCATAAAGTAACTACAATACACTACTAAATTCATTCGGTCTCTCATCCAAAGTGATTCATTCGCAGATTGGGTCAATAGAAGGAGTAACACACTCCATAACTCTTACCAAGTAAAGATAGATACCATTATTCTAGTCGTATCATGACCCTCTTTGATATACACTCAATATATGAAGTCATAGTAGACGTTCTGACCTCAACTAACGCAACATCATTTTTCATTATTTGCTAAGCAACCCGTACATGTTATCACAACTTTACTAATTGTAGTTTCCAAAGTTACACTATACATTATCTAGCCATGTAACGACCCGAGAGCACCCCTTAGTTGTTACCGGCGTATTCGACCTCTCGAAGGTCTTATACAAGCCCTTAGAATTCGTCATAGAATTTATCATAGAAAAATAACAGAAAATTTAAAACTTTTCCATAATATAACACAAGACTTAAAAGTCACCTCATTAAACCTTTAATACAAAAATTGGAGTACTACGTCTCAAGGTAGCCATCTTCAAACATGACTACAACACAAGAGGGACACAACCCTTACAATACAAAAGAAACTACTATCTAGTACATAGAACTTAAGGAAATTCTTTAACATAAAGGTCCTTGAATATTTAAGGACACAACCGAACTTGGGAATAGTAAGCCAAGCTCATCACTTCTAGGAAAGACCCTTTAGTCACCATCACCTACACTTGGTGTAAAAAGATGAAGAAGAATGGTGTTAGTACAAGAATGCACTAAGTATGATAACCATGCAAAACATGCTCTTAAAAGGACATTTAGTTGGAAACCATGCATCATGCCTTTTTAGAGAAACTTCAAGAACATTTAGTACATTAGGCACAATATAAACCACATACATCATCATACACATGGAAACCATTCATAATTGCACATAGGGCCACTTACAACATTTTAGGCACATTCAATGCATACAATACATTACCTTCCTCTTTATCTTAACTCCTTTCCTCAAGCAACCCTTAGGGAATACTTGGTGCAATGTATCACCTTAAGGTTACCAAAGGTGAACTTACATATAGCCTTTATCAATCCAACCACATATATTCATAGAGTCATGAGTACACCATAAGACATAGTCTTCACATAGGAACCATCACCTAAGATAACCCCCAAGCCACACTAGTGCAATGTGAAAGTAGCATCCCATAATACGACTCAAACCAAGTGTTCCTAGGAAGCCACCATAGACTAGGCACATCGTATTCAACAAGTCATAACATCTTCATTTAACATTAGACATAAGACCAAGATACTTCATAACATCATATAAGGACTCATTCCTTTACTACATCATTAGTCATAACCCATTTAGTTCATATCATAGGTAAACCACCCTCACAACCCCTTCACAATCTCACTTGTGCAATGTACACATGGAGTCCCATACCCCCACATATACTAAGCAAACTCATTAAGAAGTCATAAGTGTAATTCACATGCATAATCATACTTCATGTCTTGACATAAGTAAAATCAACCTTAACATGCTTTCATATTAACATACATAGACCATAGTCTTCATTACATAAAGAGCCTAATCATAACCTCCCTTAGAGTCCACTTGTGCAATGCATAAGTAGGGTCCATAGTCCTACCTACACTAAGTAACTCTTCAAGAAATCATGACTAGAGTTCATATTTTTATCTTAGTTCATTTCTTGACTTTCGGGCGACATTGCCATAACCGACATAGACCATATGAGCTACATGGAATCCAGTATTCTACTCCCACACCGAAAAGAGAGGTTACTACTTGCCAAAGTAGGACCTACATACATAATAGCTATCTAGTGGATCCACTAAGCTAATACTTATGGGGGCACGTAGTTGTGGAACAAGGAGATTGATACTAGAAAACCTTGACTTACTTAGCGTGGAGGTTTCCATCTCATGAGACAACATCTATGTTGGGAACCCAGACTTGCTAAACGTGAAGGTTCTCTTGTGGGAAGCCGAACTTGCTAAACGTGAAGCCCCTACTCTCATTTTTCATGTTCACTCGGTGCTAAGCTCCAACTACCTTTTTAAACATCTTTAAGATTAATTCATAAAATAGGCTTTAGGGACTTAATCCCTCATATCATATAGCTCAAAGGTTTCTAAGATGAGAATGACCTTTCATCATAGAACCTACATTATGTGAGAATGACCTTTCACATAATCATACCATATTCATGACATAGTCTAGTTTAGAGTACAATTGAGGAAACCTTTCAAGAGACTCACTTTCACTAGATTATTATAAACCTTATTCATTCATTCATGTGTGTGTACATATGTGAGACAGCCTTTCACATAAACACCTTTATACAACACATATTCATACCTTTCTAATCATACACTTTGCATGCATAATAAGATGTAAGGGCGCATATAAGAGTTCACCTTTCAATAACCACCATAACACATCATATTCATAGCTATACATGTAGAGTGTGTGTGCACATATTGGTCCTCATAGTGACAAATTAGCAACAACATTGATATTGAGTGTTCTTCCCTTAAAGGGATCACTACACATTCACAATGTCCCCAATTCATGAGCAATTCACATATAAAGCCCTTAGCGATTCTAGACCACACACCCACACTTCATCATAGGAAACAAGGACACATTCAACATTGAATATGTACTCCTAACATGTATATGATCAAACATTCTAATATGGGTCATATAGGTAGGGGTCATTCCACAATAGTACCTAACATAATCAATCATGTAGACCACACCTTATCCCTAACATTATCATTCACATTATGCTCCTCATCATCAACACAAACATCATGCTAGTATTGAAGATTTCATACAGAATCTTCATAGCATAACTTCCTAAACATATGCATCATAATCATCAATTAACTTCACATCTATTGCCTTCAAGGCCATGATCTCAACATGCATAGATAGACAAGACGTGTACACCTCCACCATAAGTGGATCAAACCACACAACATCAATTCTCATACTATAAACTAGAGGTTAGGTCATCTTACCAATTCTCCAAGCCATGATCACTATGGATGAATCCTCAACAATTCTTAATCAATTGACATAGGTAGCAATAGGAATCAACAATGTTATTCAATATCATAAATATAGTCTATGTACAATTCCTTAAACAAAGGGATCAACCCATAACTTTGCCCATAAGGCCATAATCCTCAACTCATCAATATAACAACAATTCAACATGAATAAGTATAGATAATCATAAGAAACATCAATACAATCTAATCTAAACATAATTTCACCAATAGAGATCATATTCACAAAGACCTACATCATAGGCCAATTTTTGAGAATTTGGGGATCATGGGTTCTTCAAGAATTCCTTTGAAAATTGTCTTAAAAACATTAATTCCACATTAATTCATCAATAGAATGATTTAGAAAATCGTTTGACAAGGAACCCATGTTTAGATTGAAAATTGGGAATTTTGGTCTTTGAATCACTTTTGAAAATCTTTGATAGAACTCCTTGAATGAGAGGTTATTCAAGAATCAAGGGTCACCATACCTTAATTATTGAAGACCCATGAAATTGAAGAAGAAATCATTTGAAAACCCATCTTCTAGCTTGAGCTTCATCAAGGTCTTCTATGGAGTTTTTGTGAGAATCTATTTTGAGAGGGAAGGGTTAATTTGAAGAATGAGGTCTAATTTTAGGTTTTGGGATTTTAACCAACTTAAAATACCCTAAATTAGGTAGAATAACCGTTTATAAAAATTCCCCAAAGTACCCAAACTACCCCTCACTTAGTTGGAGCTTTTAAATAAGTCAAACTTGAGTTTTATTTTTGCAGATTTCGTCGGGAAACAAATTCGCTATGCGGAGGTGTTCCCACAACTTTTATGGAAATTAAATTTGAGACAGTAGAGTCCGCGACGCGGACCAAACATTTGGCCCTTGGTGGAGGTAGTCTGCATGTGGACATGCTCCCTCCAAGCACAACTTCAAGCTGCCTTGGCAGCTTGCTTGGCCAAGGTTGGGATCCTCCTTGGGGACCCTTAGGGTGGCCCCCAAGGCGTCGTATCCGAATGTTTTGACCCTAAAAATATTTATTAAGACACTAAGGTCACCTCCATTGATTTTAGACTCCAAACAACACATAAAAACATGAACAACATACTAGAACACACCAACACGTAAAAGACTAGTTTCCGAACGTCTTGGTCGTCCCTTTACGTTTGACTTCCAAACACTTCAAAACTGACTTAAAAGGCTATTCTTCATTATTTTGACAAGTTATTAATGCTTAAAACCCATGTGAGGCTCTACTTTATCCTAATTTATTTTGAGGGTCGTTACAAGCCATCCTTTTAATCATTCCACTTTCAATTGTCAAACCACTCTAGATATTGCCTATACCATATAAGTATTAATCCCACTACTAGATGACTAGCTTAAAACCACACTCATCAAGTCCTTTAAACCATTGTTAAACTTAATCGTTTATTTATCCTCAAAGTGAATCACCAAACCATAACCTCAGGCAATTCCTTCTAATCATTGACTATTCTAAACCTGACCAAACATTATCTCCACAACTATATTACTTCAACCTTCATACTATATCTAACATCCAGGCCATACACGACACCAACTACTGATATGAGGAAATAAGCACGAGTCATCACATAAGTGAGAGAGAATGGAATGAAGCGATAAAAATCAGAATAGACAAAGGATGCACGATAGGGATCCAAGAAGTTAAGATTTTTCCTAAAATTCAACATATCCTCTCGAAGATAAGTACAGACGTCTTCGTACCGATCCTCGAGACTGTACTTAGACTCGACTAGTATACTCGTGAGACCTATGAACCTGGGGCTCTGATACCATTTTGTGACGACCCAAAAATGGACGTGATGGCACTCGTCTTATCTCACCAAGACCAATCAACCTAAACCTCAACCATTACAAAAAATTGCAGAAAAATTTATAATCAACTCAAAAATACCCCAAAAATATGGTTGTCACGTGTACATGACTCTAAAATATTACAATTGATTCAAAAGAAAACACAAGTCTCAAATGACCTTGTTTCTAGAATAGAACAAGATCATAATTACGAAGAAAGAAGGTCCGCTGAAATGACAAGCATCTACCTCACAAACCTCTACAAGAAGCCTCAGACAAGGAGAAGATAAAATATCACAAAGGTTCGGGCTAGTAACCTACAAAAAATGTAGTAGCAAGGGCTGTGCACCAAACCACACGGTACTCAGCAAGTAAACCTCTAAACACGAGCTAAGGGGATACAATACGAGTACTCCTAATACCCCAACCGAACATTCACAACTACAATCTGTATAAAACCAGCCCAACCTAATAGTTCAAAATTTACAAGCAAATATCTCAACAACAACATTCAAACAATCATATATTCTCCTGTCTTGACTCTACCAGAGGGTTCAGATGGTTATGTGATCTATTGTGATGCATCCAGGGTTGGCCTAGGTTGTGTGTTGATGCAGCGAGGTAAGGTTATAGCTTACGCTTCTAGACAACATAAGGTACATGAGAAGAATTATCCAACTCATGACCTCGAGCTTGCAGCAGTGGTGTTTGCACTCAAGATTTGGAGACACTACTTGTATGGTGTTCATGTAGATGTGTTCACAGACCATAAGAGCCTTCAGTATGTATTCACCCAGAAAGAGTTGAATCTTCGCTAGAGAAGGTGGCTCGAGTTCCTCAAAGATTATGATATGAGTGTGCATTACCATCCGGGTAAGGTGAATGTAGTAGCAGATGCTCTTAGCAGATTATCCATGGGTAGTATAGCACATGTTGAGGAAGAAAGGAGAGAGCTAGCAAAGGATGTTCACAGACTTGTTCGCCTAGGAGTTCGTCTTATGAGCATATCAGATGGTGCTGTAACGGTTCAGAATGGGGCAGAATCTTCTTTGGTAGTAGAAGTTAAGGAAAAGCAAGATAGTGATCCAATCTTGCTTGAACTTAAAGGTGAAGTCCACAATCAGAGAGTGAAGGTTTTCTCCTAAGGGGGAGATGATGTACTTCGCTATCAAGGTAGATTGTGTGTTCCTGATATGGGTGAATTGAGACAGCATATTCTCGCAGAAGCCCACAATTCCAGATATCCTATTCATCCAGGCGCCACTAAGATGTACCGTGATCTGCGGGAAGTCTATTGGTGGAATGGTATGAAAAGAGATACAGCATATTTTGTGGCTGAGTGCCCCAATTGCCAATAAGTCAAGGTAGAACATCAGAAACCAGGAGGTATGACTCAAGTGATTGACATTCCTACTTGGAAGTGGGAAGTGATCAACATGGCCTTCATCACAGGTTTACCTCGTACTCGCAGACAACATGACTCCATTTGGGTGATGTTGATAGGGTTACTAAGTCATCTCGATTTTTGGTGGTCAAGACTACAGATTCGGCGCAGGATTACGCCAAGCTTTACATTAATGAGATTGTGAGGTTGTATGGGGTTCCCTTGTCTATCATCTCAGATAGAGGTCCTTAGTTTACCTCTCATATCTGGAAGTCATTTCAGAAGGGTCTTGGTACTCAGGTTAACATTCGCACAACATTTCATCCATAAACGGATGGTCAGGCAGAGAGTACTATTCAGACCTTAGAGGACATGTTGAGAGCTTGTGTGATCGACTTTAAGGGTAGTTGGGATGATCACCTTCCTCTGATTGAGTTCGCCTACAACAATACTAGCATTTAGATGGCCCCTTGTGAGACATTATATGGGCGTAGATGTAGATCTCCAGTTGGTTGGTTTGAAGTAGGTGAAATAGCGTTGATAGGATCAAATTCGGTCCTTGATGCTATGGAGAAAGTGCAACTCACTAGAGTTCCAAGGTGATGATTGGGTTTTCCTGAAAGTGTCAGCCATGAAGGGAGTGATGAGATTTGGCAAGAAAGGGAAGCTCAGTCCCAGATATGTAGGCCCTTACCGGATCTTGAAAAAGATTGGTAAAGTGGCTTATGAATTAGAGTTGCCAGCAAATTCAGTTCTCAGTGTTTAGTGGTAGGGATTGCAGCCCTCTCCCGACATTTCAACTAGTTTAGACTTCATTCGAGGACGAATGGTTCCAAGGGGGAGATAATGTAACACCCCGTATTCGAATCAAGCCAAAAATGCAGATTTTGAGAAGTGGCAGGTGCAACCCACGGTTCCCATCCACAGACCGTAGGTCAGACCACAACCCATGTTGGTGGTCCGTGGTTTACCACTGCAATCCCTACCCAGCCAAGCTCAGAAAAATAGGCTAAGTCTCGACTCACAGACAGACCCACGATCCGTAGATCAGACAACGGTCCATGGTCTATGTCCGTGGATCAAGACCTCCTTTACCCAGCCTCTGACACAAACTACAGTCGACCAGCAGGGACCGTCAATCGATCCACGGTCCGTAGGTCTGACCGTAGATGAGGGTCAGCAACCAGTTAGCTGAAAATTGGTGATGGGTCAACTTCAGATGCTCATAACTATTATCAAAAAATGAATTATGTGCCCCATGACCTTTTGTTAGATAGATAATTGAATTATCTTTCCAACCCCACTGAGGTTGCTAAATTCTGACCTCCGAGTAAAAATTTATGCTTGTTTTAGTGAAGCCCTGTCGGGCATACTCGACCTACGAATCCAATCGACGGACCGTCGATTGAACGACGGCCAGTCAGTCCAGTCCGTCAGTCACTCCGACAACAGTTAATTCAGGGGTCTTTTGGAGTTTTCCTATTTCGTTTAATCCCTAAGATACGTCATTTAGACCCTAAATCATGAGATTTTAGTCAGTTTAAGCCTAGAAACATAACTAGAACTTACCTAAGTCAAATTCATTAATCAAAACATAGAAAATTAAAATCAAGAGAGGAGAAAAAGGTCAAGAACCCTAGTTGAAGAACGCAACGAGGTTTCTTCAGTTCCAGCCCTGAAATCGAAAGATTTCTCCGTGGAATTAGTCACCAGGTATGTGGGATTTCACTAGTGGGTTCCTTTCGCCCATTAGGTCCCTAGAATTCAGTCAGTTTCTTGATTTCCTTTTTATGAATAGACCTAGGGTTTCTAGAAATACAGCAAATCATCATGAAATAATTATTAACATGTTCCAAATCAGATTATCATGTTATTTCTCAGTTTATTGGATAAATTTCAGAACCCTAGCTATGTTTTTCTTTAGTTCTTGAATTACACATGCTAGGTTAGATATCTCAGTTATTTAGTTATACATGCCCCAGTTATTAATGCATCATTATCAGATTAATTGTTGCATTCTAAGTTTGCATGTTCAGTTTCGAGCAATCCTTGTATTTACAGAAATTCAGTCATAACCAGTTAACCACTTAATTCATTGGGAGTAGCATAATAGCGAGTTGGACTAGGGTTCAGCGTACCCATATAGCCCCAGAACTACGAGCCACGTAGGTGTAAGTTCTCTCTGTGGGCAACATCAGTTTAGTGATCACGCCAGCATGCCTCTATACCTCTGGCAGGGTATATTGGGTCCTTTCGATGGGGCGTATACATCGGACTCTACATTTAGCTCATGTGGTTTTATGTCGGTTATTAGTAGCTCCCACAGTTCAGTCAGACTCTATTGCATTGACCATATTTCAGTTAGTCAGTATTCAGTTTCAACATGTTATAAATTTGGTCATTGCATCAGTTAGCTCAGTATTCAATATTTTCATTATCTATATCATGTTCAGATTATTTCATTGCTTTATTGCTTTGTTCAGTTATATGTTTTTTCAGCTTTGCTCTATCATGCATGCTCAGTACCTTTCAAGTACTGACACATACGTGCGCTACATCTTCTGGTGATGTAGGTTCAGGTTCTCAGAATCCAGATCACGTTTAGATCGGTTCCCGATCTTCAGTTCAGCAACATCAGTGGTGAGTCCTCATTCTTCGAGGACTAGTGACATGTTTATCTTTATCGCTTTTAGTCTTTAGTTTCAGTTTTGCTATATATAGTTGGGACATGTCCCAACATTTCTAGTCAGTTTAGAGGCTTATTTTTGACATAGTTAGATTCAGCTTAGTATTTTGAGTTTGATATTTCTTTTGTATTAAACTCTTAGATTTGATATATTCAGTTATAGTATATGGGTATTCCCCATCTTTTCAGTTTATTTATGATTTAGCTTCTGCATCAGTTTATTATCTTTAGTATGCTCATGATCATGCCAACAGGGTTAGCTTGGGATCACTTGTGGTCCTAGGTCCCGTGTCCGCGTCTCGGGGGTAGCTCGGGGCGTGACAAACTTGGTATCAGAGCACTAGGTTTAAGTGTCCTAGGATGTCTGAAAAGCCGTACTGGGTAGAGTCATTTTCACGGGTGTGTAGTGCGCACCATATCTAATGAGAGGGAGGCTACAAAGTGTCTTAGGAAAAATCTTCATTTTCTTGTTACTCTTATCGTGCGTAAGGTATGATCTAATTCCATTCTAACTCGACGTTCTACATTTCAGTGATCATTCCTCCTCGTAGAGCTAACAGTAGGAATGCGAATGTCAGGAACACAAATGCAGCTCCTCCAGTTCCAGATCGAGAAGTCTCAAATGCTGAATTTAGGAATGCCATTCAGATGTTGGCTCAGAGTGTCGCTAACCAGAATAATCAGCGGGTTCAAGCTCCTGTGAATGCAAATGGTGGATCAGCAGCATCAAGGGTCCGTGACTTTGTTAGGATGAATCCGCCTGAGTTCTCAGGATCGCAGACTGGTGAAGATCCCCAGAATTTCTTGGATGAGATCAAGAAGATCTTTGAGTTAATCCATGTCACTAGGAATGATCAGGTTGAGTTAGCATCTTACCAACTTAAGGATGTGGCTCATATCTGGTATACTCAGTGGAAGGAGAACAGGGGTACATATGCCGCTCCTATTACTTGGGATTGTTTCAGGGAAACTTTTATGGACAGGTTTTTCCCCATAGAGTTGAGAAAAGCAAGGGCCCAGGAATTTATGAACTTAAGGCAGGGTAACATGACTGTCCAAGAGTACGGGCTCAAGTTTAACCAACTCTCCAGGTATGTTCCTCACATGGTTGCTGATTCCAGGGCTTAGATGAATAAGTTTCTGTATGGAGTGTTAGATTTAGTGAAAACAGTGTGTAGGAATTCTATGTTGTTGGGAGAAATGAACATCTCTAGGCTCATGACTCATGCTCAGCAGGTTGAGGGTGATACGCTTAGGGAACAAGTTTTATGCTCTTCAGGCTCGTCAAGATCAGGAAGATTCTCCTGATGTAGTCACTGGTACTTACGAGTTTTTGATATTGATGTTTATGCATTGTTAGATCCAGGGGCTACTTTGTCTTTTGTAACTCCTTATATAGCATTCCAATTCAGTGTTAGCCCAGAAACACTTTCAGAACCCTTCTCAATCTCTACTACAGTCGGTGACCCAGTTATAGCTAGACGAGTATACAAAAATTGCCCTGTCACAGTCTCTCAGAAAGTCACCTCAGCAGATCTTGTAGAGTTAGAAATTGTAGACTTCGATGTCATTCTAGGCATGGATTGGTTACATTCATGTTATGCCTCAGTTGATTGTAGTACTAGGATTGTTCGTTTTCAGTTTCCAGACGAACCAATCTTACAATGGAAGGGTAGTAGCTTAGCGCCTATGGGTCGATTCATTTCTTACCTTAAGGCCAGAAAGATGATCTCTAAGGGTTATCTCTATCATCTAGTTCGGGTTAAGGATTATAGTTCTGAATCCCCAACTCTTGAGTCAGTTCCTGTAGTCAATGAGTTTCCAGAAGTGTTTCCAGAAGATCTTCCCGGAGTTTCTCCCGATAGGGAAATCGACTTTAGAATTGATCTCCTTCGAGATACCCAGCCTATCTCTATACCTCCTTACAGAATGGCTCCAGCTAAGCTTAAGGAATTGAAAGAGCAGTTGAAAGACCTTTTAGATAAGGGCTTCATCAAACCTAGTATTTCGCCATGGGGTGCACCAGTGTTGTTCGTAAAGAAGAAAGATAGTTCTCTCAGAATGTGCATTGACTATAGGCAGTTGAACAAAATCACAATCAAGAATAAATATCCCATCCCCAGGATTGATGACTTGTTCGACCAACTTCAGGGTGCTAGTCATTTCTCAAAGATAGACCTCAGATCAGGTTATCATCAGCTTAGAGTCAGAGATAGTGACATTCTGAAGACAGCCTTCAAAACTTGGTATGGTCATTACGAATTTCTAGTTATGTCATTTGGACTAACCAATGCTCCTGCAACTTTCATGGATTTGATGAACAGAGTGTTCAAGCAGTACTTGGACTTGTTCGTTATCGTCTTTATTGATGATATCCTCATTTAATCTAGGAATGAGGAAGAACATGCGAGTCATTTGAGAGTTGTTCTGCAAACTCTCAAAGATTGCCAGTTATTTGCAAAATTTAACAAGTGTGAGTTTTGGTTACAATCAGTTGCTTTCCTTGGGCATATTATGTCCAGTGAAGAAATTTGAGTAGGTTCCCAGATGATAGAAGCAGTGAAACAATGTCCCAGACCTACCTCTGCTACAGATATCAGAAGTAGTTTCTTGGGTCTAGCGGGCTATTACAGACGGTTTGTGGAAGGATTTTCATCCACAGCCTCTCCATTGACTAAGTTAACTCAGAAAAAGGTTAAGTTCCAATGGTCAGATGATTGTGAGAAAAGCTTTGCAGAACTGAAAACTAGGTTGACTACAACTCATGTCTTGACTCTACCAGAGGGTTCAGATGGTTATGTGATCTATTGTGATGCATCCATGGTCGGTCTAGGTTGTGTGTTGATGCAGTGAGGTAAGGTTATAACTTACGCTTCTAGACAACTTAAGGTACATGAGAAGAATTCTCTAACTCATGACCTCGAGCTTGCAACAGTGGTGTTTGCACTCAAGATTTGGAGACACTACTTGTATGGTATTCATGTAGATGTGTTCACAGACCATAAGAGCCTTCAGTATGTATTCACCCAGAAAGAGTTGAATCTTCGCCAGAGAAGGTGACTTGAGTTCCTAAAAAATTATGATATGAGTGTGCATTACCATCCGGGTAAGGCGAATGTAGTAGCAGATGCTCTTAGCAGATTATCCATGGGTAGTGTAGCACATGTTGAGGAAGAAAGGAGAGAGCTAGCAAAGGATGTTCACAGACTTGCTCGCCTAGGAGTTCATCTTATGAGCATATCAGATGGTGGGGTAACGGTTTAGAATGGGGCAGAATCTTCTTTGGTAGTACAGATTAAGGAAAAGCAAGATAGTGATCCAATCTTGCTTGAACTTAAGGGTGAAGTCCACAATCAGAGAGTGGAGGTTTTCTCCCAAGGGGGAGATGGTGTACTTCGCTATCAAGGTAGATTGTGTGTTCCTGATATGGTTGAATTGAGACAACATATTCTCGCAGAAGGCCACAATTCTAGATATTCTATTCATCCAGGCGCCACTAAGATGTACCGTGATCTGCTGGAAGTCTATTGGTGGAATGGTATGAAAAGAGATATAGTAGATTTTGTGGCTAAGTGCCCCAATTGCCAGCAAGTCAAGGTAGAACATCAGAAACCAAGAGGTATGACTCAAGTGATTGACATTCCTACTTGGAAGTGGGAAGTGATCAACATGGACTTCATCACAGGTTTACCTCGTACTCGCAGACAACATGACTCCATTTGGGTGATTGTTGATAGGGTTACTAAGTCTTCTCGATTTTTGGTGATCTAGACTACAGATTCAGCGGAGGATTACGCCAAGCTTTACATTAATGAGATTGTGAGGTTGCATGGGGTTCCCTTGTCTATCATCTCAGATAGGAGTCCTCAGTTTACCTCTCATTTCTGGAAGTCATTTCAGAAGGGTCTTGGTACTCAGGTTAAACTTAGCACAATATTTCATCCACAGATGGATGGTCAGGCAGAGCGTACCATTCAGATCTTGGAGGACATGTTGAGAGCTTGTGTGATCGACTTCAAGGGTAGTTGGGATGATCACCTTCCTCTGATTGAGTTCGCCTACAACAATAGTTACCATTCCATCATTCAGATGGCCCCTTATGAGCCATTGTATGGGCGTAGATGTAGATCTACAGTTGGTTGGTTTGAAGTAGGTGAAACAGCCTTGATAGGACCAGATTCGGTCCTTGATGCTATGGAGAAAGTGAAACTCATTAGAGATAGACTTAAGATTGCTTAGAGTCGCCAGAAGTCTTATGCAGATGTAAGAAGAAGGGAACTAGAGTTCCAAGTAGATGATTGGGTTTCCTGAAAGTGTCACCCATGAAGGGATTGATGAGATTTGGCAAGAAAGGGAAGCTCAGTCCCAGATATGTAGGCCCTTACCGGATCTTGAAAAGGATTGGTAAAGTGGCTTATGAGTTAGAGTTGCCAGCAGATTTAGCAGCAGTGCATCCAGTCTTTCACATTTCTCTTTTGAAGAAGTGTGTGGGTGATCTAATATCCATTGTGCCATTAGAGAATGTTGCCGTGAAAGATAGCCTTTCTTATGAGCATATACTAGCTGAGATTCTCGACCGTCAAGTTAGAAGGTTGAGAAATAAAGAATTCGCTTCAGTCAAGGTTTTGTGGAGGAGTCAGTCAGTAAAGGGAGCTACTTGGGAAGCAGAAGCAGCCATGAAGTCCAAGTATCCTCACCTCTTTCCTTCCGATTCTATTCTAGCTTGAGGTAATAGTTCCTCATCAGTTTTTCAGTCTTTCATGCATAAATTCT
The DNA here is from genome assembly GCF_019186545.1 of Solanum stenotomum. Classification (NCBI taxonomy): domain Eukaryota; kingdom Viridiplantae; phylum Streptophyta; class Magnoliopsida; order Solanales; family Solanaceae; genus Solanum; species Solanum stenotomum. Next base: position 36,043,003 of record NC_064290.1, read on the forward strand.
GTCTTAGAATCATGTTCCTTCAGTTTGTACTTGCATTTTCAGCGTATTTGCATGTCGTTGGAACTTAGTTAAGTCAGCACTTCAGTTCTCAGTGTTTAGTGGTAGGGATTGCAGCCCTCTCCCTACATTTCAACTAGTTTAGACTTAATTCGAGGACGAATGGTCCCAAGAGGGAGATAAGTAACACCTCGTATTCAAATCAGGCAAAAATGCAGATTTTGAGAAGTTGCAGGTGCAACCCACGGTTGGCATCCACGGACCGTAGGTCAGACCACGGCCCGTGCTGGTGGTCCGTGGTTCACCACTGCAATCCCTCCCCAACCAAGCTCAGAAAAATCGGCTAAGTCTCGGCTCACGAACAGACCCACGATCCGTAGATCAGACACGGTCCGTGGTCTATGTCCGCGGATCCAGACCTCCTTTACCCAGATTCTGACACAAACTACGGTCGACCAGCACGGACCGTCAATCGATCCACGGTAGGTCTGACCGTAGATGAGGATCAATAACCAGTTAGCTGAAAATTATTGATGGGTCAACTTCAGATGGTCATAACTCTTAGCAAAAAATGAATTATCTGTCCCATGACCTTTTGTTAGATATATAATTGAATTATCTTTCCAACGCCATTGAGTTTGCTAAATTCAGACCTCCGAGTAAAAATTTATGTTCGTTTTAGTGAAGCCTTGTCGGGCAGACTCGACCTACGGATCCAATCTATAGACCGTCGATTGAATGACGGCCTGTCAGTCCAGTCTGTCAGTCACTCCGACAACAGTTAATTCAGGGGTCTTTTGGAGTTTTCCTATTTCGTTTAATCCCTAAGATACGTCATTTAGACCCTAAATCATGAGATTTTAGTCAGTTTAAGCCTAGAAACATAACTAGAACTTACCTAAGTCAAATTCATTAATCAAAACATAGAAAATTAAAATCAAGAGAGGAGAAAAAGGTCAAGAACCCTAGTTGAAGAACGCAACGAGGTTTCTTCAGTTCCAGCCCTGAAATCGAAAGATTTCTCCGTGGAATTAGTCACCAGGTATGTGGGATTTCACTAGTGGGTTCCTTTCGCCCATTAGGTCCCTAGAATTCAGTCAGTTTCTTGATTTCCTTTTTATGAATAGACCTAGGGTTTCTAGAAATACAGCAAATCATCATGAAATAATTATTAACATGTTCCAAATCAGATTATCATGTTATTTCTCAGTTTATTGGATAAATTTCAGAACCCTAGCTATGTTTTTCTTTAGTTCTTGAATTACACATGCTAGGTTAGATATCTCAGTTATTTAGTTATACATGCCCCAGTTATTAATGCATCATTATCAGATTAATTGTTGCATTCTAAGTTTGCATGTTCAGTTTCGAGCAATCCTTGTATTTACAGAAATTCAGTCATAACCAGTTAACCACTTAATTCATTGGGAGTAGCATAATAGCGAGTTGGACTAGGGTTCAGCGTACCCATATAGCCCCAGAACTACGAGCCACGTAGGTGTAAGTTCTCTCTGTGGGCAACATTAATTTAGTGATCACGCCAGCATGCCTCTATACCTCTGGCAGGGTATATTGGGTCCTTTCGATGGGGCGTATACATCGGACTCCACATTTAGCTCATGTGGTTTTATGTCGGTTATTAGTAGCTCCCACAGTTCAGTCAGACTCTATTGCATTGACCATATTTCAGTACAGTCAGTATTTAGTTTCAGCATGTTATAAATTTGGTTTTTGCATCAGTTAGCTCATTATTCAGTATTTTCAGTATCTATATCATGTTCAAATTATTTCATTGCTTTATTGCTTTGTTCAGTTATATGTTATTTCAGCTTTACTCTATCATGCATGCTCAGTACCTTTCAAGTACTGACACATACGTGCGCTACATCTTCTGGTGATGTAGGTTCAGGTTCTCAGCATCCAGATCACGTTTAGATCGATTCCCGATCTTCAGTTCAGCAGCATCAGTGGTGAGTCCTCATTCTTCGAGGACTAGTGACATGTTTATCTTTATCAGTTTTAGTCTTTAGTTTCAGTTTTGCTAGATCTAGTTGGGGCATGTCCCAATATTTCTAGTCAGTTTAGAGGCTTATTTTAGACATAGTTATATTCAGCTTAGTATTTTGAGTTTGATATTTCTTTTGTATTAAACTCTCAGATTTGATATATTCAGTTATAGTATATATGTATTCCCCATCTTTTCAGTTTATTTATGATTTAGCTTCCGCATCAGTTTGTTATCTTTAGTATGCTCATGATCATGCCAGCAGGGTTAGCTTAGGATCACTTGTGGTCCTAGGTCCCGTGTCCGCGTGTCGAGAGTAGCTCGGGGCGTCACAACAACAAGCTCAATATTCATCAATTACAACCTCCACAACTACAACCTACATAAAACCCGCCCAACATAACAATTCACAGTTTATAAAACACATAGCTCAACACAACACTCTAACAATTTCATACCCTCAACAACAACAGTTTCATATCCTCAACAACAACACTCTAATGATTGCATAGCTTCAACAACAAGCTCAATATTCATCAGTCACAAATTCCATGGAATGGAACTCACAAGATCAACAACACACTAGATCAATTTCACCAATAATAAAGAAGTAAAATGCATTGAAATGAAATGTCAAGTATAGTGATGCATGCCAAACTGAAGTGATTTCTCAACATTGATACAATTGACCCTCTCATTGACTATGATCTGGGTGCATGTATCTGTGGCTTTTTGTTTTGTAAATTGTGTATGAATTCACCAAAGTATCTTATTTTAGGTACACACTCATGTCATTCTAGCTAGAAGGAAGAATAAGTCATATTGATCAGGGTAGCGGAGGTCAATTTTAAAGAGAGGGACCTGTTCCTTGCTTAGAGCTTAGTATCGCCTTACTCTGTTAAGTTATTATGCAAATGATCACTTGCCATTTGTCACATTCTCTCTTGTCACCGCTCTAAAAGGAAACATTTATTCATTTTAAAATCCAAAGGCCACTTCTGTTCAGGGACCCGATTTAAGCTTTAAAAGATCTTTCAAAACCCTCTTATCTTAAAAAAACTCATTTAATATAACTCCTTCTTAGAAATATTGTTCTGAATATGTCTCTCTATTTTTTTGTAAGAAAACAACTTGTCTAATTCATCTTCTCCCCCAAAAGACCTTACTCCCTCAGAAGTCGAAACTCCTAGTTCTTTCCTGTTCTCTCCTCTAACTCTCCTTGAAGATCATTCTCCTACAATTCCTATGTGTGGTATGGGAGAAATTGGTGAGTCGGAAATCCTTCAAACTAAAGTCCTGGCCTCTGCGGCTGTAGAACTCTTTCCTACTTGTCCTTCTCAAAATGAAGTTGCCACACCCTCACCTACTCTTGTACTCTCTCCCTCTCCATGTAAATCTCAAGATGCCTCAAATAACTTAGAGGCACAGTTTGTCGTCAAACCTCCTACAAATGCCAATCCGTCTGACGTAGATGTCACTTCACAATCAGGCCCCATATCCTCCACCATATTTGAACGAGTGTTTAATGGAAATCTACTAGTAGGGAAAGGGACCGAATCAAACATTTTTGCAGCCGGTGATGAATGGGTTGTTCAGTGTTTTACTGATACGAGGGGAGTTATTCACCCTCCTTTCTTAGAAGTTGAATGCAAATCTCCAAATCCTGTATTAAGTAAGTCTGGCCCATGTTTGATCAAACCCCTGAGGAGGGGTTGCCTATTGATTTTGTTCAAGAATATTGGGAGGAAGATGAAGATATTTCTCCTCTCACTTGGAACAGGACGGAACGAAGGGGAGCAAATGCACTACAAGAAGCTTCAACATTCAATTCCTCAAAAAATAACATGGAAATAAACCACGCAAACGAGGTGTCTGCGAAACCAACTTTTCGAGAAAGTATCCAGGATGACAAGGGAAAAGCTAAGATGGGTTGTTCAAAATTACACTACTCGTGGGTCTTAAAAGAAACTATTGGGAGATGCCAAGGCGAAAAGTAAAGCACGAACCATTTACAATAGAAGAAGGAGGAAACATGCTGTCTTTGAAGATACGGATATTGAGAGAAGATCTTATCAATACGTCAAGAGAACTAGAAATAAGTGCGACTGAGTCTGAGGACATTGTAATGGTAGTCACCGAAAGAAGAAAAGAGTTAGGAGTAAAGGTTTTCAAAGAACCTAAAGTTAGAGCAAGAAATGCAACCATAGGTAGGAAATAAGTCAAAAGGGTTTTTGTTTAAAAGAAAAAACTAAACAAAAGTCAAAGCGTGTAGAGAGACCGGGTCTACTATCAAGAATGGAAAAGGAACTCACAAGAGAATAACGAATTGAAGTACTTAAAACCCAAAAGGTGTTGAATGAAAGAGTTTTTTTTTATCCATAGATACTAGATACAGCAGGTAAGCACAACTACGTGGTTGATTGTGAAGGATTTTAGGAGTGGGGGTATTTATTTCAGTGGTCTGTGCCTTAGTGACATGATCCATAAGTTCATGAAATAAGATTGACCTGCTCGAAGATGGGACTATTGATACAAGGGTGCAAGAGGTAGAGATTTATTTGAGTGAGGATACTCTGAGCATCATCCTGGATGTTCTGTGCAAAGGGATTAGGTCAATAGAAACATGTGCGCTATTAGATGAGTATATTCAAAAGGTAGACAAATTTGAAGGTCTTAAGTGTTCTGGGGTTCCCATGAAATATATGAAAGGGGATCACCGATTGTACTTTGAATTTGTCAACAAAGTATTGCTACCTTGCACTTCGAAAAGAATAGTTGCATCATTAGCAGACCTTTTTCTTATGGAAATCTTGACAAATACGATGCCATTAACCTTCCCGGTATCATGTTGGAACACATGCAAAGGATCATAACAGTCAAGGATGGAAAACATGGAATGACTTTTGGGTACTTGCTGAACAAAGTGTTCAACCATTTCAACGGGCCTCTTGGAAAAGGAGTCGCAGGGAACATTAAGAAGGCTTTCTCAATGAATACACTTATTGAGTGCGAGTGCAGGGAAGGAAAGGTGAAATCCAATTCTCGGGTTTTGAAACTACTGAAAAAACAAGAGGTACTGAAATGAGAGATGATAAGCTCACCAATATCCTACAAGCCAAGGAATTAGAAATCACTCGACTTAGGTCGTGCTTCAAAAGGAAAAGTCTGAGGGACCTACTCCTAGTGCTAATATATAGGGTGAAATGGACAAACTCCGAGCACATAATGTCGAATGCCTCGTTGAATGAGGAAGCTAAGTCTTTTAGCAAGCAATTATTGCAGTCTCATCCTGAGGCAAAAAACCAGATGAATATTCTCATGCAGTCTTTTCCAACAAACCCTCCATCCTATATATCCTCCAAGTGTTACTCCTTTTAACTCTTTCTTTCCAATGGTATTGCGATATTTGTTTTATAATGATCTTAACAAATAGTTTGGATTGATACTTATCCTGTTTTAATTCTAATGCCCTGTCCTGTTATGCTTTTTCTTCCCTATTTGCCTGCTTACTCATGTTTTGTGTTGTCGGCTAGCGCTGAATTTTATATGCATTTTCCTAAGATATTGTAAAATTGTAATGCTATAACTTTTTTATGATGTCAAAAGAGGGAATTCTTTGTACTATGTAATGACGGACAAAGGAAAATGGGTGATAGGGAAAATGGTGTAGTAATGGTGACAGGAGGATCGAGATGCAGGTGAGTGCTTGAATATGTGTTTGTTTGTAGTTATCAAAAAGGAGGAAAATTTTGTAACATCAATGTTTTTATGATTTTAACCAAATTCTGGGACCAGGTACTCCACCAATCAAAGAACACTTGGTTGCTTTGTCTAGAGGATAATATATCCTCACTTGACATTAAATGACCTAGACAAGACATTCAAGAGCCATCACAAAAGTTGGATCTTGTCTTTTGAGAACACAAGTTTATTCAAAAACTTCTAAGGGACCTGATAGAGCTATTATCCGTAGCTTTTGAGTATTGAACTACTTGTGTACAATCTATTGTATACGATATATTTATAAATTATGATGAAACAAATCATGTTTTCATCATGCAGTGACATTTGAGCTTTGTTAGAGTTAATTGGGGTTGTGGTGATTCTAGTCTATATTAATTTTTTTTAATATAGTGGGCAATAGAGGTATTGCTTTGGTACATTCTGTAATAGATTTATTACAGGTGGTAGGATTAAGAGTTTAATCGGTGCATAAGCATTTGTAATCTATAATCACTTTTTGCTTGTAAATAGTGAAAGCAGTAAAAAAATCTTGTGTGACATGTCATGGTTTTCCTCCCTTGAGAAACGAGGTTTCACGTAAAACTCCCTGTTGTTCTTATTTCAAAGTTTAGTATTTCTTTACTACTACTTGATTCGTTATCTACCCGGTCCCTTAGTGCGCGGCGGACAAGCACATCTCATCACATAGATAAGTCAAATATTACCCCATAACTGTACTATATGTTGTTTATATTACAATAACTTATAAAATAAAATTATGGTACATTTTCAAGAAAAGTACATGATATAGACATTCAACTGCTTAAACTAAATATAGACGACAAATGTATACTATGTCTATAATCGTGTACACCTAGTCATTGACTATCCATATAATTATATTTTGCAATTTCTGATAGTGCATGTTAGCATTCCAGGGACAACCTAGACGATAATAAAGTTGAAATTGATCATGCGAGACTAATGTTTTTCTTCTTAATGGTTCAAATCATAATCGATACAAAAAAGAGTGCTCAATGCACTAAGCTCTCTCACTATACACATAATCCGAGGAAAGGACGGACAATGGCTTGAGCCTATGCTTTTCAAGTCGTAGGTTGACAACTCTTATCGTTACGCTAAGGCTCCCTTCAATCGATACAAAAAAACAACAATGCATTTTATAAATGAAAGAAAAGCCATCAAATAGAAGTGTAAAGAGAAACAGTTGAAAGATATAGCCCATATATCATTACAAACAAAATCAAGTTTCTAATGAGTCTATAATGCTTCCGTAAAGTTCATACTATAATGACTCTAAATATTAGTATCATAAGCTATATCCCATCGCCAACATTATCATCAAAATTACCCCAGAATCACATAGACAAGAATGTTTCACATTCAACACACTATGCCATCTCAGGATTATCTCTATCCAGTATTCTAACAGCAGTGAAATCAACCTCTAATGTTGTGATCTTTCCCGTCAAATCATTTCCGAGGATATTCAAATTAGGGATCAAATCCATGATATAATTGTGTAATTCATCTAAGTGTGGATATGTTAAATACCCATTATTGAACTACAAATTATACATGTCTCTTAAAATAGCCAAATCCTGATCTTTGTTGTGATAGACTAATTCAGTATCAGCCTTGGGTGGTGACTTTTGAGTTTGATCTTCTTCAGTTGTGTCTGATGGTTCTCCTCGCTTGAAATTGGAAAAAATTGGTGTGTTGGCTAACAATGATTTTTTTCCCTTTTTTAGCAGCTTCTTGTTTCTTTCTAATTTTCTTATTTTTTCGCCATATTCTCCGTCCTCTTGGCCTACATTTTGTTCTGATTCTTCCAACGATTTTTTCCCTTTATCAACCATTTCTTTTCTTTCTCCTCTACTTCTTTTTCGCCACTTTATCCATCCTCTTTGCCTTCATTTTGTTCAGAGTTTATACTATTGAAATTATCTTATCCTCCTACATTCTCTCTACTTTCTTCTAGTTTGTGCCTTTCGCCTTCTTCTTCAACTGTTGAACATTGTGGCAATTCCTCTGTTTCATCCTTGTTTTCTACTTCTTATGTTTCTTCCCTTTTTTTTTTTTTTTTTTTTGTTTCTTCATTTTTAGCTTCTTCTCCGTAGTTGTTTTCTTGATTTCTACCCTATCTTTCTTTCTTCTCTTCTTATTTTTCTTCATTTTCTCTGTCCTATTTTCCTTCCTATTGTTCTGATTCTTCTTATCCTTTGTTATCTTCTTGATTTCCACTATCATGTACTTTAGATTCTTGATTTCCATTCTAATCATTAACCATTCTTCATGAATTCTATGTAATTTATTCATATAAAAAATGTCACTCCCTGAACCTACACCCTGGGTAGGATTGGCACTTGAGAACCATTGCTGGCCCGAAGCGAACCCTTGGCCTGACTTACTTACTCAACGGAAGACTTTAAGCATTAAGAAAAGAACTCAAATGCAAGATAACTTAATTGTCTCAAACTAAACTCATAATGTTTTAGAAATAAACATTTAACTTAGCCAAAATGGCAACTCAAATCTGAACATAAGCCAATAACAAAATAAAGACAAATGAACTAACTGACTGTCTATCTCGGAAGCCTCTAATAACTGAGATGGATGTCGGAACAAAAACCACGACATCCTAATGAACTAAATACTAAAAAGTAATGAAAAGGGATCCTCCAGAAGCAATGAGGCTCACCAACAAACTCTGGAGCTCATCTAGAATCAACGATGCGCTGGATGTTGATCCTGGTTACCTGTGTCTGCATCATTAATAGATGCAGGCCAAATGACATCAGTACATTGAATGTATGATTATGCGAGGGGAATTCTAAAACAAGACATAAGCTTGAAAGGAAATTAAGAACTTACCTGGCTCAACTCAACTCAACTCAACTTAACTGAACTCATCTCAATAAGGAATAACATAAATGCAATATAAAGAAAAGCTTTTAAAACAGTAGAAAACAACTTAGTTCGATAGAGAAAATGCAATAACAAACTCAACTGTACTCATATAATAAAGTAATATAGTTTATGTGGGAGTTTCTCTAAACGACAACCACCAATATGACCCTAAGTGATGATACAACATCTTGCCCATGTTGCCAGAACTATCATATACTTTCCTGTCATATAAAACGCCTTAACTAAGTAGATCCACTAGTTTATGCTAAAAAGCACTAAGGAATCATAAAAAAAGTATGACCCTTTTCTACCTATGGTGGCTACATGGTTTATGGGGGCCGTGAGTTGTCTAAACTCTCCCCTATATCGGTGCTCAATACTACTCCCAAATTATGATATTAGCTTTTATGTTTAAAAAAACATACTTCGTTCTGTGATTTGAGATAATTGCTTAAAAATTTAGCTCAAAGGCTATCTTAGAAATCAAAGTTTCCTCTCTTGCTTAATTGTGAAAGCACTTTACTCTTTTCTGAAAACTAGATCAAAGGCTCTTTGGAAATCAAGGTTTCCTTTTCTTGTTTAAATGTGAAATCATTTTAACTCTTTCGGAATACATAGTCCCCATATACTTTGAAGAAATGAACTTCAACTTTACTCTTTACTCAACTTCAAACTCAAGTCATAAAACAAAATTAAATCATTTGTAAAAGTCTTTTGGAAGAATCTATGAACTTCTCTTGACATGGCACTTAACTTCTCTTGACTTGACTCTTAACTGATCCTTGAATTGAATTATGGATTCAAGGATTGAGAATTGTGATAGGAAAGATCTCATGATGTTTAGGAGTATTTTTAGATAGTTAAACATGAGAAAAGATCAAGAAATCACTGTGCGAAAGCAAGTCCACGATGCGGAGATGCATTTAATTATTTGGTCATGAAATAAATTTTGAGGAAGAACGGTCCGTGACCACTCCACAATAAGAAGAAAAATTGTCAATTCTGAGGAACGGGTCCGCTTCGTGGACCAGGTTCCTAAATTATGCCGATTTTTTCCTTCTTCATTTTCTAACCCCAAATTGCCTAAATTCGATTCATTTTCTCCAATTCTCTTTAGATTCAGATACCCTTTAAAAATCCGGATTGGACTTTCCTTATCCAAATTACTCAACTTCCAATGGAAATATCTCACTCATACAAACTCAGAATCGTGTAAACTTTGCAGCGTTGGAAAGAGAATTCAATGATATTTCCTACGGTATCTGGAAGCACACCTAACTCATCCTGAGATTGGAGTTATGCCTGTTTGAAGTTGACCAAAAACTCAACTTAACATACTTAACACATTTTCTAGATTTTTATATTCTTTCCAAAAATGACTATTCACAATTCTAACTCTTTATAGTTCTTTCAATTTGCGAGATTTTACAATATCTCCCCCTTGAGAACATTCATCCTCTAACGAAATTGCTCTTATTAGTCTAAGGGTGAAACATCTAATATTCAACTCAAACACCCAACATGCAATGCAAATTTAACATACCAACTTATAAATTAAAGAATACTAAGAAGAGAATTACTACCTTGTTCTGGAATTTCTCCGGTTTCAAAGAGATGTGGATACCTCTTCTTCATATCTTCTTCAGCTTCCCAAGTACCTTCCTCAACAAACTGGTTCGTCCAACGAACTTTGACTGATGCTACTTCCTTAGTTCTCAACTTGCGAACTTGACGATCTAGAATCTTAATCGAAATCTCCTCATAAGATAAGCTATCGTTAATCCCAATATCTTCAGTTGGTATGATCAATGAAGGATCTCTCATGCACTTTTTCAACATGGAGATGTGAAATACCATATGGACCGCGACTAACTGTTATGGTAGCTCCAAGTCATAAGCTACATTACCAACCCTCTTGGATATTCTGTAAGGGCCAATATAGCAGGGACTAAGCTTCCCCTTCTTACAAAATCTCATAGCACCTTTCATGGGTGAAACTTTCAACTACACCCAATCATCAACTTCAAACTCTAACTCCCTTCTCCTAACATCAGTGAAGGATTTATGACGACTCTGCGCCATTTTCAACCTCTCTTGAATCACTTTCGCCTTCTCCATATCCTGATCAACTAAATCTGGTATACAACGAGATTTTAAATGGTATACAGGTGGAAAGCTGTTCTGTCAGAGGTTGCTGTGGCATCAACGTACTACACCAATCAGAATGGACAAGGTTGTTTGTCCAACGGTCAATAACGCTCTATGGTTGACTTAGTCAACATAACAAACAACAAATTAATTCATTCATTCAAAAGGAGCGTGAGCTGGAAAATCCTCTCAAGAACTCACTAAGAAAAGTTTGCAAGGGATCTGGTCCCTGCAAGACTGCGTATGTGAAAGGACGACAAGACAGTTGTTAGAAAAGCTGTAACCTATGATGTGGTAGGTGCACTTCTTTCCATAGAAGTAGGCTCTCAGCCAATGGGCGGTCCCAAGGAGTTTGTGTCTTTTTGATATAGTCTCTTCTCCGTAACACAAGCTCAAGATTTGGCAAACAAAAACTCACAAACTTAAAAAGACAAGGCCATCTTCAAGGAAGAACTCAAGCACAAGAACACATATAGCAAGGACCTGATCAACTGAAGGAGTGCTTTTCATACCTGCTGCTGCTCTTGATTGTTTGTATTAGTACTTAACTTGTATGATTCATTTCGCTTGTGTTAGAAACGTTTTAAATCTTGTGAAAATCTTGGTAAGAACATAGTTAGGGGTAACTTTGTGTCTTACTGTAAAGTCTATGTTAATCTTTGAGGATTATTGTAGTGTGCAATGCAGGCATTGCTTAGGATTGTTTAAATAACAGATGTATTACTTTTTGTGAGATTAGAAGGCTAATATCATTGTTGTGGTGTAAATTATGCTTCGCTTTCACTCGAGAAGATTAGTGAAAATTGTTTGAAACTCCTATTTTACAGGTCGTGCTTTTACTCTCTTGAGCAAGGATGTTTCCACGTAAAATTTTTGTGCCTGTTTTAAATTGTGCTATTTATTTTCTACTCTGTTATTCTGTCGAGGGACCTTGTCCCGTGATTACAGGTGGACTCATACATTCCAACAAGTGGTATCAGAGCCAGGGCTCTCTATCTGGTTAACACCAAGAGAGAGATTCCTGCAAGAAATGACGGCATCAGTGAGTGTGCAAAGAATTCAGTCTCCCACAAGAACTCCTCGTTTTGATAGTCAGTTCTTTTGACATTGGAGGATTCGAATGAGAGACTATCTCATGGATGACGACATTGAGGTATGGGATGTCATATGTGAAGGTCCTTATATGCCAACCATAGAGGTTAAAAATTGAGAGATCACAAGAGTCATGGCCAAAACTCAACAACAATATAATGACTACAACAAAAGACTAGTCCACAAAAATCACAAAGCCACGGAGCTGGTGATGTGTGGCATTTGAGTAAACGTGTACGATCTGATCTTATTATGCGAATCAACAAAAGAAATCTGGGATCTGCTGAGAACAACTTATGAGGGCACTGAGGAAACAAGGAAATCTAAGCTAGATTTCTTTACTACTCAGTTCAAAAGTTTCACCATGAAAAAAGGTGAAACCGTTCATGAAATGCGCACCAGATAAGCTCATGTTCCTTGAAGAACTAGTCCCCGTGTGCAAGCTACTCTCCAAGATACTGGAAATTCTTCCCTGATCATAGACAAATGATTTTGTGACAGGCAATGAGACAAGGGAGCCTGAAGTAGTGACATTGTGTGCACTATTTGAGCATCTTCAAGTTCATGAGATACATAGAAAAGGGAAGGGTCTCATTCTGAAGGGTGAAGACATGAGGGCAGATCTGAATTGTGATTCTGATAAGAAGAGAGATGAAAAAAGGGATGAATCACTTGCTTCAAAGGTGTCACAAAGTGAAACCCCTAAAATAGATGAGAACATGGGCTATTTCACTCAAAGATCTAAAAAAATTGTGAGTGAACATGAATGTTTCACGAAGAAAGAAAATCATGACAGTGCTACAAGTTCTAGGGACGTGTGTTACAAGTGTAATAAAAAAGGTCACTCCATAAGAGACTGTCCTATGCATATATTTGACTACAAGGAGGTAAAAGACAAAGAGGGCAAATAGGTCTATGACAAGACAAGTAGAACATAAGCCTTTTTCCAGGCGGCGAAGAAGGATTTGGCTGCATGGAAAAATTCCTCAAGTGACTCAAATGATTCTGAACACTCAAATGATGTTTTCATGGAAAAGTCTGATGAGGAAGATGGTGATAAAAATGTAACTCTATCTTAATTTAAGCAAAACTTGAATACCTTTTCTACTAGTAAATTGAGAAAGCTAGTTGTTGTGTTACTTGATCTACTAAGTAAGCTATGAACTAAGAATGATCTCATGAACAATAACGTAGACATCTATCAAGATGGAAGAATTGCTTTAGTTGCCCAAATATCTGATATTGAAAGCCAAATGGTTGTTCTAGAAGCTGAAAATCTTGAACTGATGGAAAAGAAAAGGGGTTTGACTACTACAATTTTTAAAGGAAAGAACGAGGCCAACAATCTGCAGCTAGAGCTTGAAAATACGTTGCACACTGCTGAAATGAATATGAAATTGGTTTTAGAGAAAAATCTTGTGCTGGAGAGGGACCTAGTCTGCGAAAAAGAAGAAATTGAAATATCCCTTAAATGGACCAACTCTTCTAAGATTCTTACAAATCTAACTGGTCAAGGCAACAACAATAGAAGAGGGTTGGGGTATGAAAAGATATAGTCCTAATACAATCCTCACAACAAAAATGTTTATGATGCTAAGTATCTGTTATGTGTGCATTGTGGTCGATAGGGACATCTTAAGAAAGACTGTCCAGTTTTGAAAAAATATGAAGGAAGTTTGTCAAACTATTGCAAATAGAGGAATAGACTGAAGAAGGGATATGGTCTTGCTTCTGGTTCCGAGTTGAAGAAAACCAGTCTTTCTCGCTGCACAAAAGATCTTCTTATCACTCAGTTATCTGCTTACTGGGAACTCCGTCTCAAATGGGTTCCCAGGTTAACAAGTGATTTACTATGCAAATGAGAGGAGGTAGCATCAGTCAGTGTTGGCTTGTGAACAGTGGATACTCAAAGCACATGTCTGAATACTACAAAACTTCCTCTCTCTCAACGCACTTCAAGGTAGAGGTGTCTCTTTTGGTATTTGCAAGAAATGGTACATTCTTGGTGTAGGCAAAACTTGAAAATCTATAGAACACATTATGAAGGATGTGTACTATGTTAATAGTTGAAGTACAATCTTTCAAATGTTTCACAGATTTGTGATGAATGAAATGAAGTTAAGTTCTTGTCAAAAAAAATGTGTTGTCACAAACTTGCTCTCTCGAGTGATGATCTTGATAGAAAAGAGATGCAAGAACATGTATATTGCTGATCTGAATACCGCTCGTAGTAATAGTCTCACTTCCCTTTGTGGTCAAGGTGAGAATACTGATCAATGACTTAGGAGACTCGGTCATGTGAGGGCTCCTCTACTCAACAAAATTGTGTCAAGGGACCTGGTCTCTGGTCTGCCTAAAATAAAATTTGTAGATGACAAAGTTTGTAATGCTTGTGTTAAAGAGAAACAGGTTAGATCATCCTTCAAGTGGAATACACTGGCTTTTAATCTTCTAAACAATTTTTAGGCTTAAGTGGTGAATACTACATGTTCTGTGACCACAATGATGTTATTCAGAAGTTTGATCTCAATATTGATGAAAAAATAGTTGTGGTATACTCTTCCTCCAGCAAGGCTTATCGGGTGTATAAAAAGGTGGTCATGTGGGTTTTGATGAGCCTGGAAGAATTGAGTAGTTGCAAAAGAAAGAAGATTCTACGATGGAAGGGTTGCTTCAGATTCAGAGAGACAGTCTAAATAATGAGCTTGCTGAAGAATATTCTCTTCATGAATCTAGCAATCTCAAGGAAGCTGATGCAGTTGATGAACCTGATGAGGGACCCGATCTTGTAGACAATGCTGAACAAAGATGATGCAATTCAAACTGATAATGTGAATTCTGAAGGTGAGAATGAAGAAGCTGATAAAGCTCAGTTTGAAAGAAGCAAAGTATGACACTTAGTTTCCCAACAAGCTGATAAGTTGTCCAAATTCCACTTCAACAATGGCTTCAAAAGAGTAAAATTGACAAACCCCCTTTTGAAATCACATGAAAAGGAATTGTTGTTTATTCAAGTACATATCGATGATGTCATATTTGAAGCAACCTTTGAGGTGTTGTGTGAACAGTTTGTTGCACTCATGAATAATGAGTTTTGAAGTAAGCATAATGGAAGAATAAAATTTCTTCTTGGAGCTGTAGATCAAGCAAACTTCTAAAGGTATCCTCAGGTGTCAAGAAAAGTACATCACTGAGCTGCTCAAATAGCTTAACATACTTGAAGTCAAGATAATGTTAAAGAAGGGCAATGTTATCATGAAGTTTTGCAAAATGGAAGATCAAGTGGCTAACATCTTCACTAAAGCCCTAAGTAAGGACCAGTTGTATACTCTTATAAGGACTTAGCTACAGGGAAGAAGATAGCACATCATTCAGGGCAATTGATGTCTGATAAAAAATAGGGACCTTGTTCTATTCTGTCTGTGAGTAGACTTTTTGATTTGGAGGAACATGTGATGCTGATTATGCTGGGTATCAAATTGATAGAAAGAGTACCTCAGGATTGGCTTATGTTCCAAGGTGATCTCTAACTCATGGGGAACTAAAAGGCAAGATTTGATTTCTCATTCAACAACTGAGGCAAATAATGAAGCAAGTGAAGCTTGATGGGCTCAATTCTAATGGATCAAGTAGCATGTTGAAGCTTTTAGAAGACCTTGCTGAGATAATCAAACTGATGTTGGGAGTACTGAAACCTTCTTTAATGGATCTTGCCTGAAGCAATCAACTCTCTCATGACTATGCAAAGGGAGTAGGTATCCTTGCTTTTCAGTTATGTTTGTTTTAGCAAATTCAGTCTCGTACCTTCTGTAGGTATACACACATGGAAAAAGGACAGAAGGAAAAGGAAGGTCAGCACAGATCTAGGCAATCACATTCAAACTACAGAGAGGGACCCGGTCCGTTCTTGAAGGTTACCACTCTTAACATTGCAGTTTGAATTATGCATGAGAATCGTTGAAATTGCCACATGTCTGTCATTCAGGTATCTGACCGTTGTCCCATCTTTTTAATACCAAAATGATACTTTCTTTCTTATAGTACACCTTTTCACTTCCTTCACAGTCTATATTTCATTTCAAATCCCCCTCCAAAATAAAAAATATTTAAAATCCTCTTTTATCCTCTCTAAAAAAATACCTCAAATGGTTAAACCCTTTGCTCTTACTAGAGAATTTTTTGATGAAGTTGTTTTTGAGTGTGAAGAGGAACCATGTCCAACAAACAAAAGGAAGAAGGTGGAAAATATGATGTTAAAAAAGGAAGAGGTTGATATTCTACGGACTGAAAGCTTTATGAATAAGAAAGTGTCTAATGTTTAAAATAATAAAAACAAACAAACTGGCAGCCCTGAAGGTTCAACATTGAGGTTTGGCAGCAAAGAATGTGAGTTTCAAAAGAGGCTTCTAAAAATACTGTCCTAAGGGATATGCTCTACTAATTTTATTCTTTCAATCCCTTGCCTCTAAGTCATTCCTTCTCTTCCTAACCTTCTGTGTCAGTCCCCATTCCTTTTTTTCTATCAAAATTGAGTGGGCATTGTTCTGGTTTTCATTCGTAGTCATATTTGCAGTGCTTTGATAGCTGATCTTTTATTTATGGATGAAAAATGTGTTGTTTCTACTGACTTGTCTCATTACTTTATGCATTTTTACTCATGCTCAGTGTTGCCCAAGTGGCCATGAATTTGCTTGAACTATATTTCTGTCAACTTGGTTTACTGATTTAACCATTTTTATGATGTCAAAAGGGGGAAAATATTGTTAAGGTATGAGATCAATGATGTTAGCTACTTGATGAAGTTTCTTGAAGAAGACATGGTCATGCCGATAGGGGGAATCAATGCTATCTCTTGAATGGGACATGGTCATGCTGATAGGGGGAGAAGTTGAACCTGTTTTTCATTATAAAAAGGGGAATAATGTTATTTTGATGTTTTGATGATTTGACAAACTTCGGGGATGATGAAATTCCAGTTATCTGAAGAGTTCTTGTTGATAGAGGGAACTGGTGAATAAGTCTGTTATTATCAAAAAAGGGGAAAATGTTATTTTGGAGCTGATGTTATGTTTTGATGATTTAACAAACATAGCGATCTAACAAGGAACCAAATCCTTCTTATTGGGACCGATGACAGTGAAATAAATGAACAAACCCATTGTGAGGAATATTTGTGTGTCATCATTAAAAAAGGGGGAAATATCATATTCTAGGTATTTTGATGATCCTCACAACTGCAGGGTACTGGTCCCTGGAAGAGTGCTCTCGTCCAGATTCAAGTGGGGTACAGCTGTAAAGTTGTCATGCCACGTTGTAGGAAAAATGTGTGGTGTACTACACCAATAAGAACAGCATACGAGATTGTCATTTTCAGTTGCTCACAAAATGCAGGGACCCCGTACCTGGCAGAGTTCTCTCATCTAGATTTTCAATGGTATACAACTGGAAAAGTGTCCTATCAAAGGTTGGTGAGGTATTAACATACTACACCAATCAGAATGGACAAGGTTGTTTGTTCAACGGTCAATAACTCTTTATGGTTGACTTAGTCAACATGACAAACAACAAATTGATTCATTCATTCAAAGAAGAGTGAGCCGACAAGTTTTCTCAATAACTTACTAAGAAAAGTTTGCAAGGGACCTGATCTATGCAAGACTGCATAAGTGAAAGGAAAATAAGATAGCTGTCAGAAAAGTTGCCACCTCTGATGTGGTAGGTGCACGTCTTTCCAGAGAAGCAAACTCTCAGCCAATGGGCGGTCCCAAGGAGTTTATGTCTTTTGATATAGTCCCTTCTCCCAAACACAAACTCAGGATTTGGAAAACAGAACCTCACAAACTTAAAAAGGCAAGGCCATCTTCAAGGAAGAACTGAAGCACAAGAACACATACAACAAGGCCCTGATCAACTGAAGTAGTGCTTTCCGTACCTGCTACTGCACTTGATTGTTTGTACTAGTAATTAACTTGTAGGATTTGTTTCTGTTGTGTTAGAAACGTTTCAAATATTGTGAAAATCTTGGTAAGAACATAGTTAGGGGTAACTTTGTGTCTTACTGTAAAAGTGTATATTAATCTTTGTGGATTAGTGTATTGGGAAATGCAGGAATTGCTTAGGCTCGTTAAGTAATAATTGTATTGCTTAGTGTGATATTTGGAGGTTAATCTCATTGTTGTGCTGTAAACTGCGTTTCGATTTTGCTTGAGAAGATTAGTGAAAACAATTTGAAAGTCTTATGTTAAAGGTCCTGGTTTTACTCCCTTGAGCAAGGATGTTTCCACGTAAAACTCTTGTGCCTATTTTATATTGTGTTATTTATTTTTTGTGCTATTATTCTATCTAGAGACCTGGACCTGTGATCATTGGTGGACGCATACATTCCAACATTCTTCTTCATCTGTACGTAATCTCTTATGTTCGTTAAACAATTCAGAGCTAACAACTTCTTCCGCTTCCTCTCCTCCTCTTCCTCCTCTTCCTCCTCCTCTTCCTCCTTCTTCTTCTTGTTCTTCTTCTTCCTCCTTGATAATTTGACTAAATGATTCATGACATAGTAGCTCCGTTTCAAGAATATCAATAGTGGCCTATGGAGGAGGAGGATGATCAGGAATTGGAGATGAGGAAAATAAAATTCCTTCATTTTCAGGAACTGCTTCTCCTTCATCCAACATTATTTTTTTGCACACAGAAAAAACAGAAAGAAAAAAGAAGTAGAGATTTTACACTTCTTTTCGAATACGAAGTGACTTAAGAGATGGTTAACAACAACTATATATATGATTGGATCATAGTGAGAATAATATACTATCATATAACAATACTGTACTATATTTGTTTTTTCTATTAAACATTGGGTCAGGTCCATTTATTAAAACTCAAAAAGAAAAAATCCAACAAATATACAAAACTTAGGTCCAAAAGTGGCCCAATCCCAAACACAAAATAGGAATAGCAAGACCAAACCAAACAAAACTCAATAAGGAAACTAAAACCAACCGGTTGTCTTCATCTTCTTCATCCATATGCTGAGGGCATCAATGGTGTATCCTGAAGAACTGAAGCACATCGTCACTGGAAACAACTCCTTGAGACCCTTTGACCTTGATATAACCGTTGGATCGAGAAAGATCCAAGTATCCCTCCACATCAAACTCTCACTGATGTCATGATTCAAAAGCCATTGAAGACTTCTTCTACCCGCATATTGTCGACCTGAGTCTGGGTTATAAGCTAAGCTAAAGGGTGCCAAAACATTAGTGACAGAACCTTGTCAAGATGAGTTTCGTGCCTTTACTTCCTTTCTGCAATTTGGTACTCAGTCTTTTGATTAGTCTCCTCAACAGGTTGAACCCCATAAAGATTAATACCATTGTTTAAGTCTACATATCGCACACCTTGAACCAAAATGTTTACCTCTTGGAGATTAATGGAAGTGTCAAATATCCCCTTCGTTGTAAATATTTTCTCATAATAAACCTTTTGTAATGTCCTATGCATATCTGTTGTAGCTTTTGTTTTGCACTTTTCTAATCCTCAAGTTAGGTATATTTGCTTTCTCTAGTTGAAATATTGTCCTAGCCTTCTATGATATATCTTGAATGTTATGATATTGTACTCGCTCAATTCTTGCAAAATGAACAAATGATTTAGTAAATAAATAAGCAAGGTTGTTTCCTTATCTGAGAGTGTGAACCACTTCCACTCCATTATTCTTATCACTTGCTTAATCACCCTGACTTCCCAAGCTATCTGTCATGTTACCTCCCACACTCCATTTAGTACTTTCTAGGCTAACACAGAATTAGTCTCAATAATCAAAGGAACCAAGGTTTCCTGAATACAGTAATATAAACCCTCCTTAATTTCCATGATCTCAGCCTCCAAAATTGAATCTTTTCTAACCCTTTTAGATTCTGCAATCAGCAGATTCCCCTCCTCATTTTGATACAAAAAGCTATAACTCTAAATCTTGTCTTATATTCAAATGAAACATCAATATTGCACTTATAAACCCCGGTAGGAGGGTGAATCCATCTCACAATTTTAGTCTTTATCAGTGGTAAATACACTTCAATGAACTAGACAATTGTGGGGCAAGTTTTACTTAACCATGGATATCTAAACTTGGTGAACAAATAAATGTTCTTCTGAATCTCGAAGAACATTGAATTTTTAGCCATGCTTCTACCATCTTTAATCACATTCCTCATTTTCCAAATTTTCTAAATTATAAAAGCAGGGATTTCTTTGAAAAGTGGCATCACTTTAGGAACTCCATTATCCTTCCACCAATCATGTATTATATGACTAAGTGGAACAATTGGAAAATTAAGTCTTGCAGCATTTCTTAACTATTTCCACACGGATTGAGAAATTGGACGGTTAACAAAAAGATGAGCAAAGGTTTATGGGCATTATTGTTACAACAACAACATTCAACATGATCCACAATCCTTCTTCTAATCATCACCTCCCTTATATAAGTTCTTCTAAACCATAATCTCCACACAAAAAAGGAAATCTTGTAAGGCAAACCCTTCTCCAAATTTTTGAGATATTGTCAATAGGGTCTCTTTAACTTTTGCATTACTCCCAAGCGGATCTTACTTTAAACTTCCCATCACTTATTGGCATCCACCAAGCTTTGTCCCTACCTTCAGTAATAATAATGTTTCTAAGAAATTGAGAAATGTGATTACAAATATCATTGTTGAAATTAGTAATTAATACATTAGTCTTCCATCCATCTTCATTAAATAATTCCTGAGCAGATTCCAGCTGACTCTGATCCTATGAAATATGCATCAAATAATGTAAGGCTCCTAGTTGTGTCCAGTTTCCATACCACACACTAGCATGCCATTCTCTAAGTTCCTACCATATTTCTTGATAAAACAAATCCATAGCTTTTAGCATAGCTTTCAAAATTTGAGAGCCTTCTTTCCATTCAATTACTTGTGCCCTCTATCTTTTACAATACTAGCTCCATATGTAATTGGACCAAAAAGTATTTGTTGTTCTGAACATCTACCATAACTTTGCAAACTAGGCTTTAAACACATCAAATAATGATCTAAATCCTAATCCTCTCTTATTCTTAGGCAAAAAAATAACACTTCAAGCTAACCAGTAAGTAGCTCTTCCCCCTTCTTCAGAACTCCATAAGAATTTTACAAAAGTCTTCTGAATGTCATCAATAACACATTTGGGAGAACTAAGAGCAGATAATATATAGATATGAATACTCTGCATTACATGACTAATGAGTACTTCTTTGCCTCCAAAAGATAAAAGCTTCCCTTTTCACAAATGCAGCTTGTTCTGAATCTACATAATAAGCTCTTTAAAATGTGCTTTATTCTTCTTTGAATGGCTTATAGGACACCCACATAAGGTAATGCGAAACTCCCTTTGCAGAATCCTGTTACTTCTTCAAAAGTTTGAATAGAAGAGTGAGAAGCTTTGTTGAAGAAATAAAAGAAACACTTCTCCTTTTTTATAAGCTAGACAAGTTGTTGTTCGTACATTTTCAGTACATTCATAATCATTTGAAGAATTTTTCAATCAGTAGAAGCAAAGATAATTGTATCATATACATAGGCAAGATTATCCAACTTATCACTCCACTTAGGAAGACCATAATCCCTATACCCATCCTCTAGAAACAAATTATTCAAAGCTATGTATCGCACCTCACCAGACAAAATAAATAAAGTATGAGATAGGGGACTCCTTGCTTTATCCCCGTTGAAGAATTGAGAAACCACATATTTACCCATTAATTAGCATAGAGTACCAATTATTTTTAGTAAGTCTCCAGATCATGTCTAGCATAATAGAGCTAAAGCATATTCTCTGTACAACTTCGATAAAAAAAATCTCTAGTCAACTCTATCATATGCCTTGGCCATGTCAAGTTTGAAAATCACATTGTTTGGTTTTTTCCTCTACCGGATGTTAGCAATAATTTCCTGAGTCAACAATACATTTTTCAGTAATATTCCTCCCCTGAATAAATCCAGATTGATTGTGGCATATCAGTCTAGGGAGAAAAACCTTTAATTTATCATGTATCAATGTATAAATGATTTTCTTACAAAATTGCTCAAATTAATAATTCTAAAACCAGAAAGGATTTAATCATATCCTTTTTGGCAATAGCACTAGATTAGTATGAGTGATTCATTTTGGTAGTGTAGCTCCCTGGAAATATGCTAAACACAACTTTTATAACATCAAACTTAACAATATCCCTACAATGTTGATAAAACATATAGAAAAACCATCTGGCGCTCATGAACTTTCAGCATTAAACTGAAACACCAATTTTTTGATCTCTACTTCATAGGTATCTTAGTCGCTTCTTAATTTACTTCATAGGAAATTACAAAATTAATATATTGTAATAAAGAGGAGTATGTAGTAGTTTCCCCACTAGTGAATTATTTTGTAAAAAAATCAATTCATTTTTCAGCAATTTCAGTTTCAAACTCAGTCCATGTTCCATCAGATTTGGTAATTCATTTCAAAGCTAACCTCCTTTTTCTTCTTGTGAACAAGCAGTAAAAAAATTAGTATTCCTATCCCCTACTTCAAACCACTACATCCTTTATTTTTTTTCTCCAAAATTCTTCCTTAATGTGTAAATATTTCTTTAATTCTGCCTGAGCGTATTGGAGGATACCTCTATGTGAAGGTGATGGATGATCTAAATTACTTGCGCCTTTAGTTTTACTATCTCCATTATAATGGACAGTTGTTTGATTGTATCCCCAAACTTCTCCTTCTTGCACTTCGTTAAATTGTTCTTAGTTCTCTTTTGCTTCTGTTTAAACTGCACAAACATATCTTCTAATGCATCTTCCACCCAATTGTGCTCAACCACTTCCCTTAAGTCTTCTTTCTCAGTCGAACAATTGAGGAACTTAAAAGGTCTAATAGCCCAATTGTTGACTACACAAGAAAGCAACAGTGGTGTATGGTCAGGCACTTGTTGCCAAATGTTGTATCCTAATATTACCATAAAGATCCTGTAAAATTTTATTTACCACCACCCTATCCAGTCTTTTAAATATTGATTTACCATCTACCCTGCCATTCTACCATGTGAAGGGGTTTCCAGAGAAGTTCACATCATCAAATCCACTAGAAGTCAAGCATTCAACAAAATCATCATACTTTTGTGGGTAAACTGGTATGCCACCAATTTTTTCTTCCTCACCCAATATCACATTAAAATCTCTAGAGTCATCCATGGAAAAGAAAAATCCTATCTAATATAGAAAATATTCTCCTAGAGGAGTAGCCTTCTCAGCATATATACGAGATGCAAGGATTTGGGCACCATTCTCTAGTGTAAGATGTAAAGTCAATTTTTATTCTAAATCTGATATAACACCTATCTAAACATGCTCCCTAACAAACACCCACATTTGACCATTAAAATTGTACGTACCATAATTCATCCCTAGTCTTCTTTTATACCTCTGAATATACCTAGCATCTTGAAATGGTTCCATTAAAGCAATCAACAATAACTTATGATGTCTATATAGCATTTGAACTCTCTGAAAGGCCTGTTCAGTATTAATAGAATAATATTCCAAAATAGTGCTTTATAATTCATTTGAAACTTGATTCAACCCCTCTTTTGGCCTGCACCCTTGAAGGTATGGTACTTGTTTTTTCTCTATTTCTTTTACCCTTTCTTTCTCAGGTTAGTAACTTAGATGTTAAGCCTGCCTCTTTACATACTTGTAACATGTTAGATTCATTTTCTCCCTCAAAATATTCTTCTATATATTTACCACCACTAGCTTCTTTACCTAAGTTCATTGAGCAGTGCTCTGCTGGTATCAGTTTCCCCTCCTGGTGAGATACCAAAGCATGAAGTGCTTCCATTGGTACTGATCTCCCAACATGTATAATTTTTTTTGTTGTATCATTGACACTTCCCTCCAATTATACTATATGCTGGTATGAATCATGACCTAGTGGAAAATCACCTCCAGCTATCATTTGAAGAGGCACTAGCATTTCCCTCTCCTACATTAATGTATTTTTCACGATTCTGGGCTAAAATAATGGTCTCTTCACTGTCTTGACCCCCTTCTCCATGCATAGGTTTGGTAATGTTTCAAATATCCCCTTACAATCATGAACTTTCTTATCACTTTTTTCACTTGTAGGGGGCAATATGATCAGACATCCCTTGTAGATCCCTTCCCTCGGTCTCCAATGTAGCATTATAAAAAAACCATTCCCCCTTCCCTATGTGTTCAGTAGCTCTTGAGAATAATTGATTTTCTCTTGTAGGCCCACTTGGATCTACAATTGTGTCCTTCTCTACAATATTTTCTCATGGATTACTCACCTTGATGTCTTTATTGTCCCACTGATTTTTTCTTACCTTCTCCTTTGGTTCAAATTCTTTGGAAATCCATTATTGGGTAGTCACCTGATCACAAATTTTTTGTCTTTTGTACATTGCTCATTTTCTTTGACTATATCCCATTCCTTCCTTGAGGTACTAGCTGAGGGGTGCTTTTTTTTGTTCCTCATTAATTGTAACTTCATCATTAAGAATATCAAAGAAATTGTTAGTTCTCATGTATGTAACATTATCTATGTGTTCCCCTTGAATCTGCATTGGGAATGTTTTGTTGGTAGGATGCCACTTTTTGAATTGTCTTCCTATACGAATCACTGTAGTGTTTAATTGTGTATTATGGACCTCTGTGTCTCTATTTTCATGAATTTATGTATCATCATGAATGTGTTGTCTTAGTATACGGTGAAGCACCCTACACTCCTTGTAACACCACGCAACAAGAAGGAACTAGAATTAGAAAGAGTTTTTTTTTGTAAAGAATGAAAAATCTAGAAATTTGACAAAATTAAGTTAAGTATGAGTTTTGGTTCAACTTCAAACGACCATTACTCCTATCTCAGGATGAGTTAAGTGTGATACAAGATACTGTAGGAAATATCTTTGAATTATCTTGTCAACGCCATTGAGTTTGCGCGATATCGAGTTTGTATGAGTGAGATATGCCCAGTTGAAGTTGGGTTGTCTAGATAAGGAAAGTCAAAATTGGATTTTAGAAGGGTATTATGGTCTTTTCACTACCAAATTAAAATATTTCGTTTTTGGTAATTACTTAGGGGTCTAAAATGAATTTGGTTAGTTTACGCACTCAAAGATTTCACGCTAGGGTTTTTAGAGAAAGAACGTAAGAGGAGAAAAGAGGAGAAAGAGCCGAAGTTCATCGCTCTTGAAGATTTCTCCAAGGGTTGATCCCTATGAGGTATGTTATCACATAGAGTTCGGTTAGTTCACCTATGCGCCAATCATGATTTGATTCAGCGTAATTATGTTCTTCAAAGAAGAGTTTATGACTTCTTGATGAATATGGTGAAAGTTTCATTTGAATCTTGATTGTTGAAGTTTAGAAAAGTTCTTCAGTTAGTTTCATGAAATTAAATGATGTTTTGAGTAGATTATTGCATATTTTGATTATGTAGTCGAATCTAAGTGTTTGGGGAAAGAACCAAGTGAATCTAGAGGGTTTAGAGTTGAAAAACAAGTAAGGAAAATCGGGATTTTCTGGGAAGGGTCATGGGGCGCCGCGCCACTCAGAGCGCCCCATAAGATGTTTATAGTTAGGGCCCGGGGGGGCCGCGCATGCCAATGCGCTGCAACTTCAGTTCTGACGTTTTGTCCCTAGCGCCCCGCACCACTCAGAGCGCCAGGGACGTCGGGTCTTCTACTTTTTCCCACTTCTTTTCGTACTATTTCCCTTGAAACGTACCTAAGTTTTCTAGTTGATTTCTATACTCTAAGGTACGTCTAAACAACATGAAATCATCCATAACACGAGATCATGAGCCTTGAATCCATAATTCAATTCAAGGAAAGTTAAGAGTCAAGTCAAGAGAAGTTCATAGAGTTTTCCAAAAGTCTTTTACAAACGTTTTATGTTTGTTTTCAAACTTGAGTTTTAAGTTAAGTAAAGAATAAAGATTGAAGTTCATTTCTTCAAATGAGTGTATCGGGAATATCTATTCCCAAAGAGTAAAAATGTTTTCACATTTAAACAAGAGAGGAAACTTTTATTTCCAAAAGAGCCGTTGAGTTAGTTTTTAAGTAAAGAGTAAATGTTTTCACAATTAAGCAAGAGAGGAAACTTTTATTACCAAGAAGAGCCTTTGAGCTAATTTTTGCGCAATTATCTCAATTGAAAGAATGAAGTTATATTTTTAAGCATTAGAGCTAGTATTATATTTTGGGAGTAGTATTGAGCACCGATATGGGGGAAAGTTCAGATAACTCCCAGCCCCCATAAACCATGTAGACACTATGGGTAGAAAAGGGTCATAATTTTTAGATGATTCCTTAGTGCTTTTAAGCATACACTAGTGGATCCACTTAGTAGTCAGGTTATATACCCTCGACAAGGTATATGACGTCCCTGGCCGCGTGAGGCAAAACGTTGTATCATCACAATATCTCTTACGTGATGGTTGTCGGTTAGAGAAACTCCAACATAAGAATTTATTTTCTTATATACGCAGTAGTAAATTGTATTTTATATACATTCCAGAGTTCATATTATATCCCTGAATACATTCAGAGTTACTATGGTATTTCTAAATACACACAATTGTGATTTATGTTGTAAATGTTTTTCTTTATAATGTTTTTCTTTATAATGTATTTAAATTATTGCTTTATATTGAAATGAGTTAAGTTGAGTTGAGTTGAGACCATGTTTGTTCTTTCAGTTTCTTTCAAGCTTATATCGTGTTTTAATATTCCCCTCACATGCTCGTAAATTCAATGTAATGATGCCATTTTGTCCTATAACTTTTTATGATGCAGATACAGGTAATCAAGATCAATCAGCATCCAGTGCTTCATTTATCCAGTTGAGCATTCGGAGTCTTGTGGTAAGCCTCATTGCTTTCCGGAGGACCCATATTTACATACCTTTAGTAGTTTGCAGTTGTTAGGATGATCGGGGGACTTGTCCCTACATCCTTCTCAGTTTTAGAGACTTCATAGATAGATAGATAGTTAATTCATTTGTCACTATTTTGTTATTGGCTTCTGTTTTGAGACTTGAGTTGCCAACTTGGCTAGTTGAATGTTTCTCCTAAAGACATTCTAAGTTATTTCATGAGTTCATCATTTGAGATCATATTCTTTTGTTTAAGTCTTCTGTTGAATAAGTAAGCCAGGCCAAGGGTTCGCTTATAGCTAGCAATGGTTCTCGAGTGTCAGTCCTACCCAGGGTGTAGGCTCGGGGAGTGACAAACTAGGTATCAGAGCACAGAGTTCAAGAGTCCTAGATAGTCTATGAAGCCATGTTATTAGAGTCCTAGTTATCGGTGTGAAGCACACCAGATCTATAATTAGGGGCCTGAAAAATTAAGGAATTTTCTAACTTCTTTCATACTCATTTCGTGCGATAGAGTTTATCTCTAAAAAGTTTCTTTCTAACTTGTGCTTGCGCGTGTCTCTCAGATCATGCCTACATGAAGAGTTGTCAAAGGTCATCCGCCTTAGGAGAAAGGTTGAACCACAGGAACAAGGGGTACCCATTGCACCAGAAGTGCAACCCCAAAGGGAGGTCACCAATGCCAAATTCCGTGAAGCTATCCAAATGTTGAGCCAAGTTATGACCAATCAAGTTGGGCAAACGAGAGGGAATCAACAAGAAGTGGCTGACACTTTGAGGATCTGTGAGTTCTTAAGGATGAATCCACCAAGCTTAACATGTTCATGTGTTACTGAGGATCCAGAAAACTTTATTGAAGAGCTTCAGAAGGTTTTTGAGATCATGCATGTTACTGATACTGAGAGGGTGGAACTAGCTACATACCAAATGAAGGGTGTTGGTAGGGTCGGGTTGATCAATGGAAGAACACCGAGCTGAGGGTGTACTACTTGTGAGTTGGGCTTGTTTTGGGAGGCCTTCTTGGCGCGTTCCCCCCCCCCCCGAGAACTAAGAAAAGGTACGATAGTTCTTCACTCTTAAAAAGGATTCTTTGAGCGTTCATGAGTACAGTCTAAAGTTCACACAACTTTCCTGGTATACTTCGAAGATAGTTGCTAACATGAAGAGCATGATGAGTTTATTCGTTGCTGGGTTGTCTCGCCTATCAAGCAAGGAAGGAAAGGAAGCTATGCTGATAGGGGATATGGACATAGCAAGGCTAATGATCCATGTGCAACAAGTTGAGAAGGACAAGCTGAGGGATATAGAGAGTTTAAGAATAAGAAGGTTAAGACATCAGGGAATGAGTTCGGGCAGTAAAACAGTAATGTGAACTGGTCTTCCTTCGAACAGAAACAAAAGGGACCTGCTCCATCATCTGCTAGTACACCTGTGCCAAAGAACAAAGGTGTGTAGAATAGTCAGAATTTCAGAGCTAAACCTGCTTATTCTCAAAGTAGTATGGCACAAGGGGGTAGTAAGCCTCTTGCATGTGCTAAGTGAAGTAGGAACCACTCAGGGATGTGTCGCGATGGCTCCACTGGTTGTTTCAGGTGTGGCTAGAACAGTCATTTCATGAGAGAGTGTCCAAAGAACAGGTAGGGAAGTAGTAATGTGGGCAATAAAGCCCAGTCTTCTTCAATTGCTTCACCAGATAGAGCCATGCACCTAGAGGAGCTACTTTAGGGAATGGTGAAGGATTAAATCGCCTTTATGCTATCACGAGTCTCCAAGAACAAGAGGATTCTCCAGATGTTGTCACTAGTATGATCCATGTCTTTATTTGATGTTTATTCTTTGCTTGATCTAGAAGCGAGTTTATCATTTGTAGCTCCTTATGTAGTGATGAATTTTGTTGTTCTTCCTAAAAAACTTAGTGAGCCCTTCATTGTTTCTACACTTGTTGGTGAGTCTATTCTAGTAGATAGAGTCTATCGTGATTGTACCATTTCCATCAATCACAAGAGCACCATGGTTAATTTAGTTGAGTTAGACATGGTAGATTTGATGTTATTCTTGGTATGGACTAGCTTCATGTTGTTATGCCACATTTGTTTCTAGAACTCGAGTTGTCAAGTTTTCTAAATGACCCAGTTTTAGAGTGGAAAAGTAGTTCAACAGTGCCTAAGGGTCATTTTATTTCGTACAATAGGACAATAAAGTTAGTTTCCAAGGGGTATTTCTATCACTCAGTCCGAGTTAATAACTCTAGTGTTGAGCTACCTCCCATTCAGCTAGTTTCAATAGTAAAAAAGTTTCCAGAAGTCTTTCCAAATGATCTTCCCGGAGACCGTCCTAAGAGAAATAGACTTCAATATCGATATTCTTCCTGATACTCGTCCTATATCTATTCCGCCATATAGAATGGAACCATAAGAGTTAAAAGAGTTGAAGAAGCAGCTGAAATACCTCCTAGAGAAAGGTTTTATTCAACCAAGTGTCTCACCTTAGGGCGCTCTGATCTTATTTGAGAGAAAGAAGGATGGTTCCCTTAGGATATGCATAAATTACCATCAGTTGAACTAGGTTACTATCAAGAATAAGTATCCTCTTCCGAGAATTGATGATCTCTTCGATCAAATTGAGGGTGCCACTTGTTTCTCTAAGATAGACCTCAGATATGGCTACCATTAGTTAAGAGTAAGGGAATGTGATAATTCCAAGACCCATTATAGTCATTATGAGTTTATGGTCATGTTGTTAGGTTTAACCAATGTGCCTAAAGTGTTCATGGACCTTATGAATAGAGTATTCAAGCCTTATTTAGATATGTTTGTTATCGTGTTCATTGATGACATTCTAATCTATTCAAATAATGAGGAAGATCATGCTAGCCAACTCAGAATAGTTCTCCAAACTCTAAATGATAGAGAGTTGTATGCCAAGTTCTCTATGTGTGAGTTTTGTCTTGAGTATGTGGCATTATTAGTCCATATTGTTTCCGATGAAGGAATTAGAATTAACACTCAGAAAATAGAGGGAGTGCAAAATTGGCCTAGACCTACATCTCCAACTGATATTAGGGGTTTCTTAGGTTTGGCAGGCTATTATAGAAGATTCATAGTGGGGTTCACATTTATATCGTCCGCTTTAACTAAGTTGACTCAGAAAACAGTGATGTTCAAATGGTTTGAAACTTATGAGAAAAGCTTTCAGGAATTGAAAAAGAGGTTGACTACTTCCCCAGTATTGACCTTACCAGAAGGTACACAAGACTTTCTAGTATATTGTGATGCGTCCAAAGTTGGTTTGGGTTATGTGTTAATTCAAAATGACAAAGTTATAGCTTATGCCTCCAAACAGTTGAAAATTCATGAGAAGAATTACCCAACCCATGATCTAGAGTTGGCTGACGTAGTATTTGATTTGAAAATATGGCGGCACTATCTTTATTGTGTTCATGTAGATGTATTCACTTATAACAAAAGTCTTCAGCATGTGTTTATTCAGAAAGAGATTAATCTCAAACAGCAAAGGTGGTTAGAGTTACTCAAGGATTATGACATGAGTATTCTTTATCACCCGAGTAAGGCTAATGTTATTGCTGATGCTTTGAGTAGATTATTTATGGGTAGTACTGCCCATGTTGAGAAAGAGAAGGAAGAACTAGTAAAAGATGCGCACAGGCATGCAAGATTGGGAGTTCACTTAATGGATTCCACAGAAGGAGAGGTAGTGGTGATGAATGGGGCTGAATCATCATTAGTGTTAGAAGTAAAAGAAAAGCAAGTCTAAGACCCTATTTTTCTTAAATTGAAGGCAAATGTTCGTAAGCAAAAAGTATTGGCTTTTGAACAAGGGGAAATGGTGTATTGAGGTATCAAGGTAGATTGTGAGTACCAAAGGTGGATGAATTCCATGAGAGGATCATGGAGGAAGCTAATAGCTCCAGATATTCTATCCATCCGGGTTCCACAAACATGTATCGTGATTTGAGAGAAGTTTATTGGTCGAGTAGTATGAAGAAGGCATTGCAGAGTTTGTTGCTAAGTGTCTGAACTGTCAACAAGTTAAAGTAGAGCACTAAAGGCCCGGTGGTATGGCTCAGAATGTAGAACTTTCGAAATGGAAGTAGGAGATGATCAATATGGATTTCATTACTGGGTTACCCCGGTCTTGCAGGAAACATGATTCTATTTGGGTGATTGTTGATAGAATGACAAAATCAACCCACTTTTTGCTGATAAAGACTACCCATTCAGTAGAGGACTATGCCAAGTTGTATCTTCAAGAGGTAATTAGACTTCATGGGGTGCCAGTTTCGATTATATCATATAGAGGTGCACAATTTACTGCATACTTTTGGAAATCTTTTCCGAAAGGGTTGGGTTTAAAGCTGAACTTGAGTATTTATTTTCATTTGCAAGACAAATGGTCAAGCAGAGTGCACTATTCAGACTCTAGAAGATATGTTAAAGGCTTGTGTAATTTATTTCTAGGGTAATTGGGATGATCACCTACCTCTAATTGAGTTTTCTTACAACAATAGTTACCACTCTAGCGAACTAAAGATCCATCTCGATGCTAGAGTGGTAACTATTGTTATAACCAAACTAGATGAGAGGTAGGTGATCATCCTAATTAACCTTCAAATTGATCACGCAGGCCCTCAACATATCTTCTAAAGTCTAAATAGTGCGCTCTTGTTTCCAATTTTTCTGAGGATGAAAGGTAGTACTTATGTTTACCTTTGAACACAGGCCTTTTTGGAATGAATTCCAAAACAGTGCAATAAATTGCGCATCTCTGTCTGAAATACTGGAGACCAGAACTCCATGAAGTCTAACTACTTCTTGCAAATACAACTTGGGATATTCCTTTGCTGAATGGTAGTCTTCACCGGTAAAAAATGGGCTGATTTTGTAATTCTATCAACAATCACCTAAATAGAATCGTGCTTCCTGCGTGACCTTGGTTAACCTGTGATGAAGTACATATTAATCATCGTCCACTTCCATTCTAAAAATTTTATATTCTGAGTCATACCACTGGGCCTTTGGTATTCTACTTTAACTTGTTGACAATTCAGGCATTTAGCAACGAACTCAACAATACCTTTCTTCATACTATTCCACCAATGTACTTATCTCAAGTCACGATACATCTTTGTGGAACCTAGATGAATGGAATATCTGGAGCTATGAGCTTTCCTCCATGATCCTCTCTTGGAGTTGATCCACCCTTGGTACACACAATCTACTTTGATACCTCAATACACCATCTCCCCCTTGTTCAACAACCATTACTTTTTGCTTATGAACATTTGCCTTCAATTCAAGCAAAATAGGATCTTGATCTTAGTCGAACTCCCAATCATGCAAGTCTATGAGGATCTCTTGCTAGCTCTTTCTTATCTTCTTCAAAATAAGCAATATTACCCATAGACAACATGCTCAAG
Source organism: Solanum stenotomum (assembly GCF_019186545.1). Taxonomy (NCBI): domain Eukaryota; kingdom Viridiplantae; phylum Streptophyta; class Magnoliopsida; order Solanales; family Solanaceae; genus Solanum; species Solanum stenotomum. The sequence goes on from NC_064290.1 coordinate 36,075,299, forward strand.
GCATAAGAAACAACATTAGCCTTACCTGGGTGATAAAGAATACTCATGTCATAATCCTTGAGTAATTCTAACCGCCACCTTTGTCTGAGATTAAGCTCTTTCTGACTAAACACATACTGAAGACTTTTGTGATCGGTGAACACACCCACATGAACACCATAAAGATAATGGTGCCATAAGGAGCCATCTGGATGCTAGAGTGGTAACTATTGTTGTAAGCAAACTAGATGACAGGTATGTGATCATCCCAATTGCCCTTGAAATTGATAACGCAGGCCCTCAACATATCTTCTAAAGTCTGAATAGTGCGCTCTTCTTGCCCATCTTTCTGAGGATGAAAGGCAGTACTTAATTTTAACTTTGAACCCAAGCCATTTTTGAATGACTTCCAAAACAGTGTAGTAAATTGTGCACCTCTGTCTGAAATAATGGAGACCGAAACTCCATGAAGTCTAACTACTTCTTGAAGATACAACTTGGCATATTCCTCTGCTGAATGGTAGTCTTACCGGCAAAAAGTGCGTTGATTTTGTAATTCTATCAATAATCTTCCAAATAGAATCGTGCTGCCTATGCAACCTTGGTAAACCTGTGATGAAGTCCATATTGATTATCTACCACTTCCATTCCTGAAGTTCTATATTCTAAGCCATACCACCGAGCCTTTGGTGCTCTACTTTAACTTGTTGACAATTCTAGCATTTAGCAACGAACTCAGCAATACCTTTCTTCATACTATTCCACCAATATACTTCTCTCAAGTCACGATACATCTTTGTGGAACCCAGATGAATAGAATAACTACAGCTATGAGATTTCCTCCATGATTCTCTCTTGGATTTGATCCACCCTTGGTACACAAAATCTACCTTTATACCTCAATACACGATCTCCCCCTTGTTCAAAAGCCATTACTTTTTGCTCATGAACATTTTCCTTCAATTCAAGAAAAATAGGATCTTGGTGTTGCTCATCTTTTACTTTAGACACTAATGATGATTCAACCTCATTCATTACCATTACTCCTCCTTTTGTGAAATCCATTAGTCGAACTCCCAATCATGCAAGTCTATGAGGATCTCTTGCTAGCTCTTTCTTATCTTCCTCAAAATAAGCAGTACTACCCATAGACAACCTGCTCAAGGCATCAGAAAAAACATTAGCCTTACTTGGGTGATAAAGAATACTCATGTCATAATCCTTGAGTAATTCTAACCACCTCCTTTGTTTGAGATTAAGCTCTTTTTGACTAAACACATACTGAAGATCTTCTGATCGGGGAACACATCCACACGAACCCTATAAAGATAATGGAGCCATATTTTCGAAGCAAATATTACAGTAGCCAACTCTAGATCATGGGTTGTGTAGTTCCTTTCACGAACTTTCAACTTTCTGGAGGCATAGGCTATAACTTTGTCATTCTACATTAACACACAACCCAAACCAATTCTAGACGCATCACAGTATACAACAAAGCCTTGCAAACCTTCTGGTAAGGTCAAAATATTGGGGGAGTAGTCAACCTCTTTTTCAATTCATGAAAGCTTTTCTCACAAGCTTTAGACCCTTGGAACTTCATTGTTTTTTGAGTTTACTAGGTCAAAGGGGATGAAATAGATGAGAACCTCTCTACGAACCTTCTTTAATTTCCAACCAATCCCAAGAAACTCCAAATATCAGTTAGAGATGTGGGTGTTGGCCAATTTTGTACTGCCTCTATTTTCTGAGTATCAACTTTAATTCCCTCTATGGAAACAATGTGCCCTAAGAATTCCACAGACTCAAGCCAAAACTCACACTTAGAGAACTTGGCATACAACTCTCTATCATTTATAGTTTGGAGAATTATTTTGAGATGACTAGCATTATCTTCTGCATTCCTTAAATAGATTAGTATGTCATAAATGAATACGATAACAAACGTATCTAAATAAGGCTTGAATACTCTATTCATAAGGTCCATAAATGCTGCAGGTGCATTAGTTAAACCGAACGACATGACCAGAAACTTATAAAGACCATAACGGGTCCTGAAAGTTGTCTTTGGAATATCACATTCCCTTACTCTGAACATGATGGTAGCCAAATCTGAGGTCTATCTTAGAGAAACAAGTGACGTCGTGAAGTTGATCGAAGAGATCATCAATTCTCGGAAGAGGATACTTATTCTTGATGGTAACCTTGTTCAACTGAAGGTAATCTATACACATTATAAGCGAACCATCCTTCTTCCTCACAAATAAGACCAGAGTTCCCCAAGGTGATCAAATAAAAGCTTTCTATAGGATATCTTTCAACTCTTTTAACTCTGCTGGTGCCATCCTATATGGCTGAATAGATATAGGATGAGTATTAGGAAGAATATCTATACAAAAGTCTATTTCTCTCTCAGTAAGGTCTCCAGGAAGATCATCTGGAAAGATTTCTGCAAACTCTTTTACTACTGAAACTTACTGAATATGAGGTATCTCAACACTAGAGTCATTAACTCAAACCAAGGAATAGACACACCCCTTGGAAACTAACTTTCTCGCCTTAAGGTACAAAATAAAATGACCCTTAGGCATTGCTTAACTAATTTTCCACTCTAAAACTGGCTCATTTGAAAACTGGAACTTGACAACTCGAGTTCTACAATCAACTGAGGCATAACAAGAATGAATCAAGTCCATACCAAGAATGACATCAAAATTTACCTTGTCTAACCCAACTTAATTAGCCATGGTGCTCTTGTGATTGACAGAATTGGGACAATCACGATAGACTCTTCCTGTTATAATAAAATCACCAACAAGTGTAGAAACACTGAAGGGCTCACTAAGTTGCTCAGGAAGAACATTAAATTTCATCGCAATATACGAAGTTACAAAAGAATAAACTCGCTCCTGAATCTAGCAATGCATAAACATTAAGGTTATAGTCTTGGATCATACTAGTGACAACATCTGGAGAATCTTCTTGCTCCTGGCGACTAGTGATAGCATAAAGACGATTTCCTCCTCTACCTACCCCTTAATTAGCTCCTCTAGATGCAGCTTTGTCTAGTGGAGCTACTGAAGAAGACTAGGTTCTATTGCCCCCATTACCATTTCCCTGTTTGTTCTTTGGACACTCTCGCATAAAATGGCCGTTCTGGCCACACTTGAAGCAACCAGTGGAGCAATCACGACACATCCTTGAGTGGTTCCTACCACACTTAGCACATCCAGGAAGCTTACTACTCCCTTGTGCCATACTACCTTGAGAATAGGCAGGTTTAGCTCTAAAATTCTGAATATTGTGCTAACTTTTGTTCTTTGGTGAAGGTGCACTAGCAGATGATGGAGCAGGTCCCTTTTGTTTCTGTTGGAAAGACGACCGTGCGTATTACTTTTTTGCTGCCCGGACTCATTCCATGATGTCTTAGCCCTCTTATTCTTAAACTCTTCTCTATCCATCAGATTGTCCTCCTCAACTTGTTGCACATAGATAATTAGCCTTGTTATGTCCATATCCCTTATCAGCATAGCTACCTTGCCTTCATTGCTTGACTGGTGACATAACCTAGCAACGAATAAACTCATCATGCTCCTCATGTCACCAACCATATCCGAAGCAAAGTGAGAAAGTTGTGTGAACCTCAAACTATACTCATGAACGCTTAAAAGAATACTGCTTAAGAGTGAGGAACTCTCGTACCTTAGCCTCTCACAGTTCTCGGGGAACGAAACGCCCCAAGAAGGCCTCGTCAATATAAGCCCAACTCACAGGTGGTGCTCCCTCAGCTCGGTTCTTCTTCCATTGATAGAACTAGATTCTAGCGACACCCTTCATCTAGTATGCAGTTAGTTCCACCTTTTCAGTATCAGCAACATGCATGATTTCGAAAATTTTCTAAAACTCTTCAATAAAATTCTCTGAAACCTCAGTAACACTAGAACCTGTGAAGCTAGGAGGATTCATCCTTAAGAACTTGTGGATCCTCGAAGTATCAACCACTTCCTGACAATTCCCTTTCTGTTGCCCAGCTTGATTGGTCACAACTTAGCTCAACATCTGGATAGCCTCACGGAACTCAGCATTGGTGACCTCTTCTTGGGGTTGCACTACAAGTGCGTTAGGTACCCCTTGTTATTGTGGTTAGACATTCCTTCTAGCTAGATGACCTCGAAAAACTCTTCGTGGAGGCATGATCAACGGAATGACACGCACAAGCATGAGTTAGAGAGAGACTTTATAGAGATGAACTCTATCGCACAAAATGTGTATGAAAGAACTGAAGGAAATTCTTAAATGTTGCAGCCTCCTAATTATAGATGTGGCGCGCTTCACACCGATAACTAGGATTCTACAGACACAACTTCATAGACTCCCTAGGACTCTTGAACTCCGTGCTCTTATGCCAAGTTTGTCACTCCTCTAGTTTACACTGTGGGAGGGATTGACACTTGAGAACCATTATTGGCCCCAAGAAAACCCTTGGCCTGGCTTACTTACTTAGCGGATGACTTTAAGCATTAAGACAAGAATTCAAATGCAATATAACTCAACTTTCTCAAACTAAACTCAAAATGTTTTAGAAATAAATATTTAACTTAGCCAAAGTGGAAACTTAAATCTAAACATAAGCCAATAACAAGATAATGACAAATGAACTAACTAACTCTCTATCTATGAAGCCTCTAATAACTTAGATGGATGTCGGAACAAGACCCACGACATCCTAATGAACTAAATACTGAAAATACAATAAAGAGGGATCCTCCGGAAGCAAGGAGGCTCACAAACAACTCCAGAGCTCAACTAGAATCAACGATGTGTTGGATGCAAATCCGAGTAACATGTATTTGCATCATTAAAAGATGCAGGAAAAATGGCATCAGTACATTGAATGTACGAGTATGTGAGGGTAATTCTCAAACAAGACATAAGCTTGAAAGGAACTAAAAGAACAAACATGGTCTTAACTCAACTCAAGTGAACTAAACTGAACTCATTTCAATATAATCTATACTACCTTAAAAGCATGAAATCCAAGCATGAATGTTGAATTACTGTAATACCCCTAATTAAAAATACTCAATTTGTTTAATTATGTTATATAAAAAGTTGATACCTTTTCACATTAATGGATTGTGACTTTTGCGATGAGTTGTGACTTTTTCAAAGGGTTGTGACTTTTTTACGGGTTGTGACATTCCCAATGAGTTGTGTCTTTTCCAAAGGATTGTGATTTTTTCAAAGGGTTGTGACTTTAACAAAGGGTTGTGCCTTATCCGATAAGTTGTGACTTTTTCAAAGGGTTATGTCTTTTCCCATGAGCATGGACTATTTTGAAGGGTTGTCACTTATCTGATAAGGCACAATCATAACATATTCATACTACTATTTGTTAGCTATAAATAGAGGGGTTTCCTCTAACTTTTAAACTAATTTTTTTTAGGGTTTCTACTCTTCTTCTTCTTAAAAAAATCTCAACTGTGATTTCCAATAGTTCATTAAATTCGAAACCCAATGAAATTCAAGGTACCACATAAGAAAGAGTTGGTGAACAAATTGTAGCAAATCATTCATCAATTCACACTCATATTTTCCTCTGATCATTTTCGTCACATGCATAAATCAATATTATTTATATCATTTTAGAACATTAATACCCTTTAATTAACCTACATGTTTTATTCATTAATAAAAGAATAATTTCCTACGAATAGTCACAACAATTTCTACCTTCATGTTTCTTTGATTATAAATCACAACCATTCACTCCTTATAAATTCTTGGGATCTCTTTTCTTTGACAATTTGAGATCCTTTAAAATTTTCATATATGATTCATCCCCAATCCATTGATATATTTCACCGAAGTTATTAGCATAGAAGTTTAGGTAACGACTATTTATTAAAGAAGAAAAGAAAAGAACAAAGAAATATGCAATTATCTATGAACTTTGCTTCAAATAAAAATCTTCTATGTATAGTGCGTGAGAATTTTCATTTATTATTCTTATTTTGTTTCTTGGATAGTTTTTTTGTGTGTTTCATTTTATTGAATTGAAATACACACATTGTTGATTATTTTTTCTAATAAAATAAATAGATAAAGATGTGGGAGAGACAATAATAATCAACAAACACAAAAAAAGGCACATGATTGGGGTAAGATATTTCTTCTTTGTATTTCCATTTCTTATTCTTTTAACCTCAAATGAAGGAGTTTCTTCCTAATTTTTCTAAAACATCAGCATCAATGTAGTCCATTGAATGAGTAGTTTTGATGTTACGTCTACTATTTCAAAAATAGATTTTCACTTTTACTTATAATATTATAATATAACCATGATAATAATTATTTTTTAATAGATATGTAAGTAAAAATGAACGGAGAAAGTAAATTGTTGGTGGAAAGAGATTTCAATCAAATGAAACACTAGGGTGAGTATATCATGAACATATATTTTCGTCTCCCTTCTTCATTTTCTATGAATTGATCCACATAATTTTACTTTTTTATATTTATGTTGAGTATGAATTTTTTTAAGTATGAATTTCCTGTTATTTTGTGTTCATTTTGATCTAAGAAAATGTTATGTCACAAGATACACTCTTTGCTAGCTATATAAAATGATAAGAAAATAGTGATTGATCATAAAATCATCTAAAATAAAATTAAATATTCTATATATAATACATTAAATTTTATTCATATATTATTTTTTTAATTGAAAAAGTTTAATGTTTTATATCATGATAGAACTTCTATAAGATACTATATACTCTCATTAGAGAACATCTATATGATATTTCTTTAGAACTAATTATTTACGTAATATATTTTTCTCTATAGCATTCTACTTACAATAGTATTGACATTCACTAATTAAGTAGATTATGTTTTCTGTAAAATTACATCAATATTATAGCCTTACTCAAATAATAATTGAATAATAATATTTTGTAAAAGATGTGTCCCGTTTAAAGATAAAATATTTATTACAATCGTTCATAGTGTCATGCACATATTAAATTTCAAGTATTAATATCTAAGAGAATAATTGTACTTATATATTGTCTATCATTTACAGTCATAACCTCAAGAAGAAAACTTATTGTTGACCATTTTTTTTATCTTGATATTATTTTTCTATTTTGTTGGTTAAGCTTGTTTACCAAATTGAGTAAAGTAAAGAACAATATTACTTAAAAAATATAACTTTCTCCGCATATTTTTTAAAATTTTGAATGCATTTTGAAATGTTTTAATGATATCTAGTCATTTTTGTCTAAAAAAACAATCAACTCTATTAAAATTTGTATTAATCATTTAACAACACTTGTCCAATATTCTTTCAATTATAATTATTTACTAAAAAGCTTTAATTTAGTAATATTAATTCTATTTTACAACAATGTATACTATATGATATGATACACACGTGCCGTGAAACTAGTTACTATAAATATGTGCAGTATAAAGTAAAGCTTTTTAAAACATGGGTGTCAACTTTGTGTATTTTGAGATACAATAATACTCTGTGTATGCAAAGATACAATATAACTTTGAAATTTATATAAAATACAGAATACTGCTATGGGAATTTCTCTAACTGACAATATATCATGTAAGAGCTATTGTGATGATACAACGTTTTGCCTCACGCTGCCAAGGCCATCCTATACCTTGTCGAGGGTATATAACCTGACTACTAAGTGGATCCACTAGTCTATCCTAAAAAGCACTAAGGAATCATCTAAAAAGTATGACCCTTATCTACCCATGGTGGCTACATGGTTTATGGGGGCTGGGAGTTTTATGAACTCTCCCCCATATTGGTGCTCCATACTACTCCCAAAATATAATACTAGCTCTTATGTTTAAAAACATGCTTCTTTTTGTGGTTTGAGATAATTTCTCAAAACATAGCTCAAAGGCTCCACTTGTAAATCAAAGTTTTCTTTCTTGCTTAATTGTGAAAGCATTTACTCTTTTCTGAAAACTAGCTCAAAGGCTCTTTGGAAATCTCAGTTTCCTTTCTTATTTAAAGGTGAAAACATTTTATACTCTTTGGGAATACATAGTCGCCAGATACTCTTTGAAAAAATGAACTTCAATCTTTACTCATTACTCAACACAAAATTCAAGTCTTAAAACAAAGTTAAAACGTTTGTAAAAGACTTTTGAAAACTCTAAGAAATTCTCTTGACTTGACTCTTAATTTTCCTTGAATTGAATTATGGATTCAAAGATCATGATCTCATGTTATGGATGATTTTATGTTATTTAGATGTACCTTAGAGTGTAGAAATCAACTAGAAAACATAGGTACATTTCAAGGGAACTAGTACATAAAGAAGTGGGAAGAAGTAGAAGACCTGGCGTCCATGGCGCTCTGAGTGGCGCGGGGCGCCAGACCCAAAACTTCAGAACTGAAGTTGGGGCGTGCTGGCTGGCGCGCTGCCCTAGGGTAAAAACTTCAGAGAACTTTGCGGGGCACTCAAAGTGGCGTGGCGCCCCACCCCTCTGCCCAGGTGTTTGACGATTTATCTTGCTCGTTTTTCAACTCTAAACTATCTAAACTCAATTGGGTCTTTCTCCAAACACTTAGATTCAACTATATAATCAAAATATACAAGAATCTACTCAAAACGACACCTAATTTCATGAATCAAAATCAAGAACTCCTCAACAATTCAAAAATCAAGAACCTAATTGAAACTTCACACAAATCCATCAAGAACTCAATTTCTAAACCTTCAAGAAGCTAAATTCACTGAAATAAATCATGATTGGTGCGTGGTGAACTAACCCAATTTTATGTGATCTCACATACCTCGTAGGGATCAACCCTTGGCGAAATCCACAAGCAAAAACCTCAAGAACGACGAACTTTGGCTCTTTCTCCTGTTTTCTCTTCTTGCGTTCTTTCTCTAAAAACCCTAGCCTGAAATCCTTGAGTGTGTAAACTGACCAAATTCAATTTTGACCCCTAAGTAATTACCAAAAACGAAATATTTTAATTGGGTAGTGAAAAGTCCATAATACCCATCTATAATCCAGTTTTGACTTTTCTTATCTAGACAACCCAACTTCAAATGGACATATCTCACTCATACAAACTTTAAACTAAGCAAACTTGGTGGCATTGGACATATAATCGAAAGATCTTTCCTTCAGTATCTTGTAGCACACCTAACTCATCATGAGCTAGTATTTATGGTCATTTGAAGTTGACTCAAACCTTCGTACTTAACTTAATTTTGTCAAATTTTTAGATTTTCATTCTTTCCAAAAATGACTCTTTCTAATTCTAGCTTTTTCTAGTTGCGGGGTGTTACCATAATGTCACACACCTGCAGTCATTTTCATAAAGCAACGATCTTAGTCACCAATTCCTTTCCATGAAATTTCAAGTTGGGAATTAAAGCCTCGATAAAATCCTCTGAATAAGGATACGGAATAACCCTGTTATTGAAGAAGTAATGATAGATAAACTTCAAGATTGCTAAATCATGATCATAACCATACTGATCTTCTTTCTTCCAATCATTTTCAAACGTTCCTCTTTGTTCAAGTTTGGAAAATTTAAGTTTATTAATGGGCTTCAAATCATATGATTCAAGCATGGGACACTTTCAATTTTCTTCAACTTTTGGAAATACAGGTAATTATTGTGTTGACTTTTATATGTAACAACTAAAATTCTATTCCCAAATATGGTACTAGTTTAAATAAATGAATAATTCACATTCATACAAAAACCAAACGATATACAAGCATTCCTCTTCTTTGTCCGGACTCAACCCTCTCTATGAAAAAGTTGTTCAATTGACAACCTTATAATTTCAAGATTTTATAGTCTTTTTCATTGTGTAATTTCTACAATTTTGAAGATAGGATTTTGGTGACAATTTTTGTTTACGAAACTGTTAATTTTAGAAGAGTGATTTGTATTGTTCCTCGGTGGATCATGAATTGAAGACCGATTCTAGGTTGTTTTTCAGTACTAGAGCATTTATGTGACACTTCTCTCACTCACTCACTCTCTCTCTCTTTCTCTCTCTCTATCTATCTCTTCATTTGGGAAAAATGACTGGTTTCCCTTGATTTCAGTTTCTTATTTATTTAGCGAAGTGGTGTTACTTTTCATTTATGAGTTTTCACACAATTGATTTTTTAGCATCTACCGATTTCGTTAAACTATGTCCTTCCATCGTATTCTTTCCTTCCTTGAAAGAAGAGAGGATTAATTAACATATTTGGTCCTATAAGTTAGGCACAAGAAATTAAACTTGGAAAAATAAAATATTTTCATATCAAATCTAAATACCTTTCACGATCTCTAATCCTACAAATAAATTTTATGCCGAAACAAAAAACTACAAGCAACAACATAAACAATTCAAAATACTACTATTAAGACTTGGACCTTCAAAATTATGAATGGATCAACACCTCCCGTTCTCAAATTGTCATCAGTTATGCCTATCACTTTGCCAACTTGATTATATTAGGGTCTTATCCTGTAATTTTAAAAATAGTTAAGAAACGTCTCTCTAACATAATGATCTTAGTCTTCAATTCCTGGCCGCGAAATTTCAAGTTGGAAATTGAAGTCTCGATTTAATTGATAAAATTCTCTGAATAATTAGGATATGGAATCACCCCATAATTTAAGAAGTAATGATAGATAGACTTCAAGATAGCTACATCCTCAAAATAATCACAGTTTTCTTCTATTTCCAACTTAATTTCGGACATTTCTCCTTGTATAAGATTGGAAAAGTTAGGCTTACAGATGGGTTTCAATTCATAAAATTCAGGCATGGCATACTTTTCTTTTTCTCCATTTGTTGGACATACACACTTCAGTTCATACAGTTTAGATGCTGGGAGTTTTCCTTTATATGTTGCTTTTTGGTCCTTTATTTCGTGTACAACTTTATCTTTTGTAGATTCAGAGATGATTGATTCTTCATTTAGTAGATTGTTGTTGAGGTGTTCAAGTGGAGGAGAGGAGATAGGCGAACAAACTTCATATTCTTGATTTTGTTCTGAGTATAGAATTCCGACATGATCATTCTTTGTGAAAAAGTTGGAGGTGATAAAGAAAAAAGAAAGAAGAAATGTTACTGAGAATGTGGAGATGGATCTTTCTCTTGTTAGATTTATAGAGTATTTAGTGGACTAAAATAACAAAAATATTAATTGTAACAAATCTCACTTTAAATTTTCATGCCATAAAAGTCACATTTCTTTCCATAACTTTATCTAAATATTTAGTCTAGATTATTCGGTTAGTTAGACATTAAATAACCTTTTCAGTAAAAACCTTTACTAATCGGTTATTATTTATGGCTAGTAAGAATTTGACTTATACGATATATTACAACAAAAAGGTTCTTACATAACCCTCAACTTTATCATTTAGAGCTAATATATCCCACGTTATGAAAGTGGTTCACATAGACCCACAACTAGGTATATTACACGTGCTCTGCACGGGATTGAACTATTCTCTAAAGTTTACATATGATTTCGGTAATATTTGTATTTTCAATACATACACTACATTGTCAAGAACATTTTATCTTATTGCAAAACCTTTCTCCAAAATCTTATGTGTTATATTTTTTTTATTTTCTTTTTTATTGCACAAACATTATGAGTCATAGAAAGATTTTAAGTATAAGAAAGAAGTGTAAGAAAATGTCTATGGAAATAGTTGGTTAGAAGTAATGAAACTTTCTGAATTCCAACAAGTTATAAAGAACATCAGATATTAAATAAAAGACAAAAAATCCCCGAACAACAACACTGCCAATTAAAGTGAAACATCACGTCCATACAAGAACAAAACTATCGAAATTAAGATGGAGGACCTTTTTGCTCCTTTCTTATGAACCTCCGTCAATCTCTTTTTTATTATATTATGCCATATCAAATATATTTATAGAAAATTACCCTAATAATTTTAACATCATAGATGTTTTTCGTCATTGTCTTAGAACGATCATTACTATTGCTTATGTTTCATATCAACATCCCCAATTTGTTTGGAATTGAACCATAGTTATTGTTATGGTTATAATATATAGTTACAAAGAATTAATGCAATGATAAACAAGGCATTATGTGACATTTGAATGAAGTTGTTCACCACTGGATACTCTAAACAAAAAATTTGATACATAACATATTAAAATCTCACAACATAATTTTGTGAGTACTTGAACTCACAAATATCGACAAGTAATAATAAAAACGACCTTACTTTCCTAACAATCAAGAAGAAAAAGGCATGTTTCTTAACATATTTTTCAAAAAGATAGTCTATCGGGCTGTATCCAAGTTTACAATTCACAAATTTAATTGAAACAAGACAAAAGAAAGAGTTGGCAGTACACCAAATATGATCTTTAAGGGCAATAAATAGCTTAATTACCACACATATGTATTTTTAGAGGAAATTAGTACTCTCTATAAATCTCCATAAAGCCCATGGTGACATAGTATCTAATGACAATTAATTTGTTGGGTATGTAGCAAGAGTTAATGGGAAATTGAGGGAAGATGAAAGAGGAACTTGGAAAAAGTTGGGAACTTGAAGAGTTGAGAACTTGAAAAGTCCTCTTATGCTTTATTGAAAAGACATTTGTCCCTCATCGGTGGTGGAAAGAAAAATAGGAGAGTTTAAATATAGAAACACTCTTATTAATTGTTAAAAGGGTTGGAAAGAGGGACCCCACTCGCGCCGTCGTCGTCGTCGCTCGCTCGGCTTCGGCTTCGGCTTTGGATTTGTTTTAATTATTTTAGTTAATTAATTAAATTAAATTAAATGGCCAACGTTTTAATTAGTTAATTAACCGATTCAATTAATTAGTTAATTAACCCGACCCGACTCGGATCCACGCGTGATCCATTTTATTTAAATCTTTTCCGTTTTATTTAAATTTCCCGCAATGACTGTTCTGAAAGGTTGCAACTTTCAGAAACAGCCATGACCATTTGAAAGGTTGCAAACTTTCATGAATGGTCGTGTGGATTCTGAAAGGATTGCAACCTTTCGGAACCAGTTCCTCTTGCCTATAAATACATTGATTCTTCAGATTTATTCCTTACGAATTTTTCTAATTTCTTCTTCTTCTTCTGCACAAAATTTCTTCGTGTATTTTACTGCTGTTGAGTGGTTCGCTGACACCAGAGTTTTGGGTATCAATACACTGGTGATTGAGATCATTCTATCCTGGGAGGACATATTCCAAATCAAACCTCGGATGCTAGAGGGAAATAATTTCCTTAAGGGGACACTGTGCATTTAGTGGGCTTGATCTTTTTCTGATTTTGTTTTTCCAGATTGTGGTACGTTTTTTACAGATTTTAGTTTTGTCAATTAATTTTTGTTCATCTATTCTTACTGGTTTATTAAACTTTGGTTACTTCGTGTTTCTGCAAAGTTTATTGAAATCAGTAATTCTGATTTTATACACAGATTGATAACATAATTGATGTTGGTAAAGGCTCTAGCACTAATCGTTAATATGCATATTTATTGCCGATAAAAAATATTTTTGCTATAGTATATTTTGGGTATCTGTTAGTTTCAAGGAAACTTGATCTCTAATTATACCCAAAACAAAGAGACTAAGAAATATTAAATTAGTCAACTTGGGATAAACGAAGTGAACTAATTGTGTCTATACTAATATTCTAGAAAGAGTGTAATGGCATACAATATTTTTGTACCTAAGATAAAACAATCAGAATAATATACTTATTGTGGCAGGTAAGAGAGTAATTTGTTTTATTCTTTTAACAAACTTCACTATTGGTTCCGTAGTAGTTATCACATACTTATTGTTGTGTGCTATCAAATATAGCATAGCCCATAAGGAATTTTTCCAAAAAGTATATGAAGAAGCATGTAGAAAGGGACAAAAGAGAATATTAATTGTCAATCATTGTTGCTGTGATTTCTAACATAGTTAAAGAAAACTCACCAAAATAGAATTTTTTTTGTATATATTTACATGAATCACTATAACTTTGAGTGAGTGATTAAGCTTCATGAAATGGGAGGAAGAAAGCTTTGAGAAATGAAACACACTCTATAAGAATCTTAATTAATGTATTTGAATTTGACTCCCCAATAGGGGGAAAAACCTTGAAATAATACTGGCAGAAAAAGAATTTTATTTACTAACAAACCAAATGTTATGAATTCAACCATTCCATTTAAAAAACTGTTACCTTTAGAAGAGTCATTGGCGTCGTTCGTTGGTGGATCATGAATTTAAGACCGATTCTTTGTTGTTTTTCAATACTAGTGCATTTAAAAGTGATACCTCTCTCTGTGTGTATATGTATATATATATATATATATTCATTTGGGAAAAATGACAGATTTCCCTAGATTTCACTTTCTTATTTATTTGGCGAAGTGGTGTTACTTTTCATTTATGAACTTCCACACAATTGATTTTTTAGAATCTACTGATTTTGTGAAACTATGTCCTTCCGTTGTTATTTTTTACTTCCTTGAAAGAAGAGAGGATTAATTAACATATTTGATTCTATACGTTAGGCACAAGATATCAAAAATGGAAAAATAAAACATTTTCATTTCAAATCAAAATAACCTTTCACGATCTCTAATCCCACAATAAATTTTAAGCAGAAACAAAAAAATACAAGCAAAAGCATAAACAATTAAAAATACTACTATGAAGACTTGGACCTTAAAAATTATGAATGGATCAACACCTCTCGTATCTCAATTTACATAAGTTATGTCTATCTCTTTGCCAACTTGATAGTAGTCTTCTAAATTAACCCCATAAACCCATAGACAAGTCAAAAATTTCACGATGAAAAGGGTTGATTATATTAGGGTCATATCCTGCAATTTTTAAAATAGTTAAGAAATGTCTCTCTAACATAATGATCTTAATCTTCAATGCCTAGCCGCGAAATTTCAAGTTGGGAATTGAAGCCTCAATGTAATTGATAAAATTCTCTGAATAATTAGGATATGGAATCACCCCATGATTGAAGAACTAATGGTAGATAGACTTCAAGATAGCTACATCCTGATAATAATCATAGTTTTCTTCTTCTTTTTTTTAATTTATTTTTGGACGTTCCTCCTTGTTTATGTTTGGAAAACTTAGGCTTAGGGATGGGTTTCAATTCATAAAATTCAGGCATGGGATACTATCCTTTTCTCTAATTTTTAATCATACACACTTCAACTCATACAATTTAGACGCTGGGAGTTTTCCTTTATCTGTTACTTTTTGGTAGTTTATTTCATCTACAACTTTATCTTTTGCAGATTCAGAGATAATTAATTCTTCATTGTGTAGATAGTTGTTGAGGTGTTCATGTGGAGGAGGAGATAGGCGACCAAACTTTAGATTCTTGATTTTTTTCTAAAGTTAGAATACCAGAGATGATGATTCTTTGTGAAAATGTTGGAGTGGTTAAATAAAAAAGAAAGAAGAAATGTTACTGAGAATGAGGAGATGGATCTTTCTCTTCCTAGATTTATAGAGTATTCACCGGACTAAAATAACTAAAATATTAATTGTATTAAATCTCACTTTCAATTTTCATACCATAAAAGTCACATTTCTTTTCATAACTTTATCTATATAATTACTCTAGATTATTTGGTTAGTTAGACATTAAATGACCATTTCAGGTAAAGCATTTACTAATCTATTATTATTTATGGCTAGTAAGTATTTGACATACATGATATATTACAACATAAAGAGTCTGATATACCCCTCAACGTTGTCATTTAGAGCTAATATATCCCTCATTATCAAAGTGACATATATATACCCATAACTAGGTATATTACATCTGCTCCGCATGGGATTAAACTATTTTATAAAGCCTATATATGATAATACAATAATATCTGTATTTTCTATACATCCACTACATTGTCAAGAAAATTTTATCTTATGGCAAAATGTTTCTCCAAAATCTTATGTGCTATATTTTTTAAATATACATTTTTATTGCACAAAAATTATGAGTCATAGAAAGATTTTAAGTATAAGAAAGAACTCTAAGAGAATCTCCATGGAAATAGTGGGTTAGCAGTAACAATTGTTTTTCTAAATTCCAGGAAGTTATAAAGAACAACATCAGACATTAAAGAAGAGACAAAAAATCCTTGAACAACAACACTGCCAAGTAAAGTGGAACATCACGTCCATAGGCGACCAAACTTCAGATTCTTGATTTTTTTGTAAAGTTAGAATACCAGACATGATGATTCTTTGTGAAAATGTTGGAGTGGTTAACTTAAAAAGAAAGAAGAAATGTCACTGAGAATGAGGAGATGGATCTTTCTCTTCCTAGATTTATAGAGTATTCACCGGACTAAAATAACTAAAATATTAATTGTATTAAATCTCACTTTCAATTTTCATACCATAAAAGTCACATTTCTTTCCATAACTTTATCTATATAATTACTCTAGATTATTTGGTTAGTAATACATTAAATGACCATTTCAGGTAAAACATTTACTAATCTATTATTATTTATGGCTAGTAAGTATTTGACATACATGATATATTACAACACAAAGAGTCTGATATACCCCTCAACGTTGTCATTCAGAGCTAATATATCCCTCATTATCAAAGTGACATATATATACCCATAACTAGGTATATTACATCTGCTCCGCATGGGATTAAACTATTTTATAAAGCCTTTACATGATAATATGATAATATTTGTATTTTCTATACATACACTACATTGTCAAGAAAATTTTATCTTATGGCAAAATGTTTCTCCAAAATCTTATGTGCTATATTTTTTAAATATTCATTTTCATTGCACAAAAATTATGAGTCATAGCAAGATTTTAAGTATAAGAAAGAACTCAAAGAGAATCTCCATGGAAATAGTTGGTTAGCAGTAACAATTGTTTTTCTAAATTCCAGGAAGTTATAAAGAACAACATCAGACATTAAAGAAGAGACAAAAAATCCTTGAACAACAACACTGCCAAGTAAAGTGGAACATCACGTCCATATAAGAACAAAATTAACGAAATTAAAATGGAGGACCTTTGGCTCCTTTCTTATGATCCTCCATCAATCTCTTTTTTATTATAGTATGTCATAACAAATATATGTAGAAGATGACCCTATTATTGTTAACATCATAAAGATTTTTCCTCATAGTCTGAGAACAATCATTACTATTGCTTAGGTTTCATATCACCGACCCCAATTTATTTGGAATTGAACCATAGTTATTGTTATGGTTTTAATATGCAGTTACAACGAATTAATGCAATGATAAACCAAGAAATATGTGACATCTGAATAAAGTTGTTTACCATTGGATACTCTAAACAAATTTTTTGATACATAACATATTTAAATCTCACAACATAATTTTCTTAGCATTTGAATTACAAATATCCACAAATAATAATAAAACGACCTTACTTTTCTAACAATCAAGAAGAAAAAGGCATGTTGTTTAATAGATTTTTCAAAAAGATAGTCTATCGGGTTGTATCCAAGTTTACAATTCACAAATTTAATTGAAAGAAGCCAAAAGAAAGAGTTGTCAGTAAAAATGATCTTTAACGACAATAAATAGCTTAATTACCGCTTCATGTGTATTTTTAGAGGCAGTTAGTACACTCTATAAATCTTCATGAAGCCCATAGTGACATAGTTTCTAATGACAATTAATTAATGTCGGTAAAAGCTCTAGCACTCTTCGTTAATGTGCATATTTATTGCCGATAAAAATGATTTTTGTTATAATATATTTTGGGCATCTGTTAGTTTCAAGAAAACTTGATCTCTAAATATGCCCAAATAGAAGAGAGTAAGAAATATCAAATTAGTCAACTTGCGATAAAGAAAGTGAACAAATTGTCTCTATACTAATATTCTAGAAAGAGTGTAATGTCATACAAAGAATTTATACCTAAGACAAAACAATCACAATAATATACTGACTGTGGTAAGCAAGAGAGTAATATGTTTTGTTCTTTTAACAAACTTCACCATTAGTTCCGTATTAGTTATCACATATTTGTTGTTGTGTGCTATCAAATATAGCATAGCCCAAAAGGAATTTTTTCAAAAAGTATATGAAAAAGCCTGTAGAAAGGGACAAAAGAGGATATCAATTTTCAATCGTCCTTGTTGTAATTTTTAACAGAGTTAAAGAAAACTAACAAAAATAGCATAAAGAAATTTCAATATTTACATGAATCACTATGACTTGCAGTAAGAGAGGAGATAGGCGACCAAACTTTAGATTCTCGATTTTGTTCTAAAGGTAGAATTTAGGACATGATGTTTCTTTGTGAAAATGTTGGAGCTGATAAAGAAAAATAAAAGAAGAAATGTTACTGAAAATGAGGAGATGGATCTTTCACTTGCTAGATTTATAGAATATTCACTGGACTAAAATAACCAAAATATCAACTCTATTAAGTTTAACTTTAAATTTTCATGCCATAAAAGTCACGTTTCTTTCCATATCTTTATCTATATATTTACTCTATAGTATTTCGTTAGTTAGACATTCAATGACCTTTTCAGGTAAAACATTTATAAATCGGTTATTATTTATGGCTAGTAAGAATTAGACTTATATGATATACTACAACACAAAGGGTCTTATATACCCCTCAACTTTGTCATTTAGAGCTAATATAACCCTCCTTATGAAAGTAGTTTATACATACCCAGAACTAGGTTTGCTACACGTGGTCCGCACGGGATTGAACTATTCTATAAAGCTTACGTATGATTATTCGGTAATATTTGTATTTTCGATACATACACTACATTGTCAAGAACATTTTATGTTATGGCAAAATGTTTCTCCAAATCTTATGTGCTATATTTTTTTTAATTCTCACTTTTATTTAACAAACATTATGAGTCATAGAAAGATTTGAAGTTTAAGAAAATCTCCATGAAAATAGTAAGTCAGAAGTAATGAAATTTTTTTAATTTCAGGAAGTTATAAAGAACAATATCAAACATTAAATAAAAGTCAAAAAATCCTTGAACAACAACACTGGCAAGTATAGTGGAACATCACGTCCATACAGGAATAAAATGAACAAAATTAAGATGCAGGACCTTTGGCTCCTTTCTTATGAACCTCCATCAATCTCTTTTTATTATATCACGCCATAAAAAATATATATGGAAAATTACCCTAATATTGTTAACATCATAAAGGTTTTTCCTCATTGTCTTAGAACGATCATTACTATTGCTTAGGTTTCATATCAACGACCCCAATTTGTTGCAACACCCCATAACTAGAAAGAGCCAGAATATTTAAGAGTCATTTTTGGAAAGAATGAAAAATCTGGAAATTTGATAAAGTGAAGTTAAGTATGAGTTTTGGGTCAACTTCAAACAACCATCACTCCTAGATAAGGATGAGTTAGTTGTTCTACAAGATACCATAGGAAATACGTTTGAATTATCTTTCCAACGCCACCGAGTTTGCTCAATTTCGAGTTCTTATGAGGAAGATATGCCCATTCGAAGTTGGGATTTCTAGATAAAGAAAGTCTAAACCGGATTTTTAAGGGGTATACTAATCTTTTCCATCCCCTATTAATTTATTTCGTGTTTAGAAGTTTAATTGGTGTCTAATCAAAATTAGATCATTTTACGCATTTACCAAAACACACTAGGGTTTTTGGAGAAAGAACTCAAGAGGAGAAAGGAGAAGAAAAGTTCAAGATTCGTCAAGATCTTGCTATTTTACTTTGGGATTTCGCCAAGGATTCAATCCTCGAGGTATGTGAGTTCACATAGCACTGGGTTAGTTCACCCACATGCCAAACATGCCTATTTCTGTAGGATTTTCGTCCTAAATGATTGAGACTTTGATGTTCTTGAGTTGTGTTCTTGAATTGCTTTCGTTCTTGAATATGGGATGAGGTTGAGGAGTTCTTGAGAGTTTAAGGTCGATTTTAGAGTTGTGTTTGATTAGATTCTTGTGTACACATGCTGGGTATTTGAATCTAAAGAAGAATTGAGAAAGATAATCGAATTTAGGCGAATTAAAGTTAAAAAACAAAGAAGGAAAAAGTCATGTGAATCTGGCTACCAGAGATGCGGACTTGTTCGTCAGGACTAGGGAATTCTTCTCCGCGTCGCGGAGAGGTCAAGGACCGTTCTGCCTCAAAAGTTATTTCACAACCAAATATTTAAATGCATCTCCGCGTTGTGGACTTGCTTCCGGACATTGATTTCTTAATCTTTTCTCATGTTTAACTATCTAAAAAAACTCCTAAACACCATGAGATCTCTCCTATCACAAATTACAATCCTTGAATCCATAATTGAATTCAGGAAAAGTTAAGAGTCAAGTCAAGAGAAGTTAAGAGTTAAGTCAAGAGAAGTTAAGAGTTAAGTCAAGAGAAATTCATATTGTCTTCCAAAAGTCTTTTACAAATTCTTTAACTTTGTTTTAAGACTTGAATTTTGAGTTGAGTAAAAAGAGTAAAGTTTGAAGTTCATTTCTTCAAAAGAGTATATCGGGACTATATATTTCCAAAGAGTAAAATGTTTCACATTTAAAGAAGAAAGGAAACCTTTATTTCCCAAAGAGCCTTTGAGCTAGTTTTCAGTTAAAGAGAAAATTGCAATATTTGTTGCATCAAAAAAGAATTTCAATATTTATTGCATCAAATTGTCATCCTTGTATAAGCTTGGAAAACTTAGCCTGAGGGATGGGTTTTAATTAATAAAATTCAGGCATGGGATACTTTCCTTTTCTCCAATTTTTGGACATACACACTTCAATTCATACAGTTTGGATGTTGGGAGTTTTCCTTTCTCTATTGCTTTTAGGTCCTTTATTTAGTCCACAACTTTTTCTTTTGCAGATTCAGAGATGATTAATTCTTAATTTTGTAGATAGTTGTTGAGGTGTTCATGTGCAGGAGAGGAGATAGGCAACCAAACTTTAGATTCTTGATATGGTTTTGAAGGTAGAATTTTGGACATGATGATCCTTTGTGAAAATTTTGGAGTGGATTAAGAAAGAAGAAATGTTACTTAGAATGAGGAGATGGATCTTTGTCTTCCTAGATTTATAGAGTATTCACCAGAGTAAAATAACTAAAATATTAATTGTCTTATATCTCACTTTAAATTTTCATGCCATAAAAGTCACATTCCTTTCCATAAATTTATCTAGATATTTACTCTAGATTATTTGGTTATGTAGACATTAAATGACCTTTCTAGGTAAAACATTTACTAATCTATTATTATTTGTGGCTAGTAAGGATTTTATTTATATGATATATTACAACACAAAAAGTGTGTTATACCCCTCAACTTTGTCATTTACAGCTAATAATCCCTCATTATGAAATTGACTCATATATACCCATATCTAGGTATATTACACGTGCTCCGCACGATATTGAACTATTCTATAAAGCTTACATATGATAATACGATAATATTTGTATTTTCTATACATACACTACATTGTCAAGAACATTTTATCTTATGGAAAAACGTTTCTCCAAAATCTTATGTGCTATATATTTTCAATATTCATTTTTATTACACAAACATTATGAGTCATAGAAAGATTTTACGTATAAGAAAGAAGCCTAAGATAATCGCCATGGAAATTAGGGATGGCAATGGGGCGATGTAGGGCGGGGGCGGTGCGGGTTGAGCTTAACCCGCAAAATATTTAATCCACCCCACCCCGCCCCGCATAACCACTCTTTTCATTTTCAACCTGCCCCACCCCGCCCCACATGAACCCGCCCCGCATAATTCTTTTAATATTTTCTTTTTTTGGTTATGTTTGATACTAAAAATAAAATTCATAAAATATAAATTCATTTTTTCATTAAGTTGTATTAAATTAATTGGATAGCGACTTAAAATTTTATTTTTTAGAGGTCAATTGTGAAACATGTAAGATATTGTATTATTTTTTATTCAACCATTATCATTTATTATCTTGAATATTTTAGTAGCTTTAATGAAATTATCTTAATAAATAATGCTCTATCACTCTTATAACATGTAAAATGTTAAAATTAAGTTTGAACCCACATAAAATCACATATACCCGCAACCTGCCCTGCCCCACATTACTTTTTTAAAAACCCACTTTAACCCGCCCCGCATCCGACCCACCCCACACAACTTTAAACCCGCCCCACCCCATATAGCCTTACACCCACCCCACTCCGCATCCGCCCCATCCCATTGCCATGCCTAATAGAAATAGTTGGTTAGAAGTAAAGAAATTTTTTCTAAATTCCAGAAAGTTATAAAGAACAACATCAGACATTAAAGAAGAGACAAAAAATCCTCGAACAACAACACTTCCAAGTAAAGTGGAACATGATGGCCATACAAGAACAAAATTAACGAAATTATAATGGAGGACCTTTGGCTCCTTTCTTATGAACCTCCATCAATCTCTTTTTTTGTATAGTATGTCATAACAAATATATGTAGAAAATGACTTGTTAACATCATAAAGATTTTTCCTCATTGTCTGAGAACGATCATTACTATTTCTTAGGTTACATATCATCGACCCCAATTTATTTGAAATTGAACCATAGTTATTGTAGTGGTTATAATATACTGTTACAACGAATTAATGCAATGATAAACCAAGCAATATGTGACATCTGAATAAAGTTGTTTACCATTCGATACTCTATACAAAATTTTGATACATAACATATTAAAATCTCACAACATAATTTTGTGAGCACTTGAACAACAAATATCCACAAATAACAATAAAAATTACTTTGCTTTCCTAACAATCAAGAAGAAAAAGGCATGTTGCTTAATAGATTTTCAAAAAGATAGTCTATCGGGCTGTATCCAAGTTTACAATTCACAAATTTAATTGAAAGAAGCCAAAAAGAAAGAGTTGTCTATACACCAAAAATGATCTTTAACGATAATAAATAGCTTAATTACCGCTACATGTTTATTTTTAGAGGCAATTAGTACAATCTATAAAGCTTCATAAATCCCATAGTGACATAGTTTCTAATGAAAATTAATTAATGTCGGTAAAGGCTCTGGCACTCTTCATTAATGTGCATATTTGTTGCTGATAAAAATGATATTTGTTATAGTATATTTTTGGCATCTGTTAGTTTCAAGAAAACTTGACTAATTATACCTAAATAGAAGAGAGTAAGAAATATCAAATTAGTCAACTTGTGATAAACGAAGAGAACTAATTGTCTCTATACTAATATTCTAGAAAGAGTGTAATGGCATACAAAAATTTTGTACCTAAGACAAAACAATCAAAATAATATACTAACTGTGGCAAGCAAGATAGTAACATATTTTGTTCTTTTAACAAACTTCACCATTGGTTCTGTATTAGTTATCACAACTTTGTTGTTGTATGCTATCAATTATAGCATATCCCAAAAGGAATTTTTCCAAAAAGTATATGAAAAAGCCTGTAGAAAGGGACAAAAGAGGATTTAATTTTCAATCATCCTTGTTGTAATTTTTAACACAGTTAAAGAAAACTCACAAAAATAGCAAAAAGAAATTTCAATATTTACATGAATCACTATGACTTGCAGTGAGAGAGGAAATAGGTTACCAAACTTCAGATTCTCGATTTTGTTCTAAAGTTAGAATTTCGGACATGATGTTTCTTTGTGGAAATGTTGGAGCTGATAAAGAAAAAAGAAAGAAGAAATGTTACTGAAAATGAGGAGATGGATCTTTCTGTTGCTAGATTGATAGAGTATTCACTGGACTAAAATGACTAAAATATCAATTGTATTAAATCTCACTTTAAATTTTCATGCCATAAAAGTCACGTTTCTTTCCATATCTTTATCTATATATTTACATTAGATTATTGGTTAGTTAGACATAAATGATCTTTTTAGGTAAAACATTTATTAATTGGTTATTATTTATGGCTAGTATGAATTAGACTTATATGATTTATTACAACACATAAGGTCTTATATACCCCTCAACTTTGTCATTTAGAGCTAATATATCCCTCGTTATGAAACTGGTTCATATATACCCATAAATAAGTTTATTTCACGTGCTCCGCACGGGATTGAACTATTCTATAAAGCTTACATATGATTATTTGGTAATATTTGTATTTTCCATACATACACTACATTGTCAAGAATATTTTATGTTATGACAAAACGTTTCTCCAAATCTTATGTGCTATATTTTTTTAATCCTCTTTTTTATTGCACCAACATTATGAGTCATAGAATGATTTTAAGTATAAGAAAGGAGTCTATGAAAATCTTCATGGAAATAGTTCGTCAAAAGTAATGAAATTTTCGTAATTCCAGGAAGTTATAAAGAACAACATCACACATTAAAGAAAAGACAAAAAATCCTCGAACAAAAGCACTACAAAGTAAAGTGAAACATCACATCCATACAAGAACAAAATTAATGAAATTAAGATAGAGGACCTTTGGTTCCTTTCTTATGAAACTCCATCAATCTCTTTTTTATTATAGTATACCATATCAAATACCTATAGAAAATTACCCTAATATTGTTAACATCGTAAAAGGTTTTTCTTCATTGTTTTAGAACAATCATTACTATTGCCTAGGTTACATATCAACGGCCCCTATTTGTTGTTAAGTTAAGTATGACTTTTGGATCAGTTTCAAACAACCATAACTCCTAGATCAGGATAAGTTAGGTGTGCTAAAAGATACCGTAGTAAATAACTTTGAATTATCTTTTCAACGCCGCTGAGTTTGCTCAGTTTTGAGTTTGTATGAGGGAGATATGCCTATTTGAAGTTCGGCTGTCTTAGATAAGGAAAGTCTAAACCAGATTTTTAAAGGGTATATTGGTCTTTTCCTTGCCCAATTAATTTATTTCGTGTTTAGAAGTTTAATTGGTGTCTAATAAGAATTAGATTATTTTACGCATTTACCAAAACACACTAGGGTTTTTGGAGAAAGAACTCAAGAGGAGAAATGAGAAGAAAAGTTCAAGATTCGTCAAGTTCTTGCGATTTTGGTTGGGGATTTCGCCAATTATTCAATCCTACTGGGTATGTGGTTTCACATAGCACTAGGTTCGTTCACCCATGCACCAAACATGTTCATTTTATTATGATTTTCGTCCTAAGAGATTGAGACTTTGATGTTTTAAGTTGTGTTCTTGAATTGCTTTCGTTCATGATTTTGGGATGAGATTGAGGAGTTCTTGAGAGTTTAAGGTCGATTTTAGAGTTGTGTTTGATTAGATTCATGTGTACACATGTTGGGTATATGAATCTAAAGTGGTATTGAGAAAAAGAATCTAATTTAGGCGAATTGGGGTTAGAAAACAAAGAAGGAAAAAGTCGGGCGAATCTGGGTACCAGGTCTGCGTCACGGACCTATTCCTTAGGATTGGCGAATTCTTTTCCACTTCGCGGAGTAGTCAGGACCGTTCTACCTCAAAAGTTATTTCACGACAAAATACTTAAATGCATCTCTGTGTCGCAGACTTGCTTCCAGACAGTGATTTCTTGAACTTTTTTCATGTTTAACTATTTAAAAACACTCCTAAACATCATGAGATCTTTCCTATGACAAATTACAATCATTGAATCCATAATTCAATTCAAGGAAAGTTAAGAGTCAAGTCAAGAGAGGTTAATAGTCAAGTCAAGAGAAGTTAAGAGCCAACTCAAGAAGATCATAAAGTCTTCCAAATGTCTTTTACAAATGTTTTAACTTTGTTTTAATACTTGAGTTTTGAGTTGAGTTAAAAGAGTAAAGTTTGAAGTTCATTTATTCAAAAGAGTATATCGGGACTATGTATTAGAAGAAAGGAAACCTTGATTTCCAAAAGAGCCTTTGAGCTAGTTTTCAGTTGAAAAGTAAATTTTAATATTTATTGCATCAAAAAGAAATTTCAATATTTCAATAATTATTGCATCAAATTATCATACTTGTATAAGATTGGAAAACTCGGGCTTAGGGATAGGTTTCAATTAATAAAATTTAGGCATGGGATACTTTCCTTTTCTCCAACTTTTGGACATACAGACTTCAATTCATACAGTTTGGATGCTGGGAGTTTTCCTTTTTATGTTGCTTTTTGGTTCTTTATTTCGTCTACAACTTAATCTTTTGCAGATTCAGAGATGATTAGTTCTTCATTTTGTAGATAGTTGTTGAGGTGTTCATGTGCAGGAGAGCAGATAGGCGACTAAATTTCAGAATCTTGATTTTGTTTGGAAGGTAGAATTTAGGACATAATGATTCTTTGTGAAAATGTTGTAGTGGATAAAGAAAAAAGAAAGAAGAAATGTTGCTGAGAATGAGGAGATGGATCTTTCAATTCCTAGATTTATAGAGTATTCAGTGGACTAAAATAACTAAAATATTAATTGTATTAAATCGCACTTTAAATTTTCATCCCATAAAAGTCACATTTCTTTCCATAACTTTATCTAGATATTTACTCTAGATTATTTGGTTAGGTAGACATTAAATGACCTTTTCAGGTAAAACATTTACTAATCTATTATTATTTATGGCTAGTAAGTATTTGACTTATATGATATATTTCAACACAAAGAGTCTGTTATAGCTCTCAACTTTGTCATTTAGAGTTAATATATCTCTCGTTATGAAAGTGACTCATATATACCCATATCTAGGTCTATTACACGTGCTCCACACGAGATTGCACTATTATATAAAGCTTACATTTGATAATACGATAACATTTGTATTTTCTATACATACACTACATTGTCAAGAACATTTTATCTTATGGAAAAACGTTTCTCGAAAATCTTATGTGCTATATTATTTTAATATTCATTTTTATTGTACAAAAATTATGAGTCATAGCAAGTTTTTAAGTATAACAAAGAAGTCTAAGAGAATCTCCATGGAAATAGTTGGGTAGAAGTAACACATTTTTTGTAAATTCCAGGAAGTTATAAAGAACAACATCAGACATTAAAGAACAGATAAAAAATCCTCGAACAACAACACTGTAGAGTAAAGTGGGACATTACATCCATACAAGAAAAAGATTAATGAAATTAAAATGGAGGACCTTTGGCTCTTTTCTTATTAACCTTCATCAATCTGTTTTTTATTAAAGTATGACATAACAAATATATATAGAAAATTACCCTAATATTGTTAACATCATAAAGATTTTCCTCATTGTCTGAGAACAATCATTACTATTGCTTAGGTTTCATATCACCGACCCCAATTTATTTTAAATTGAACCATAGTTATTGTTGTTCTTATTATATACAGCTACAATGAATTAATGTAATGATAAACCAAGGAATATGTGACATTTGAATAAAGTTGTTTACCATTGGATACTCTAAACAAATTTTTGATACATAACATATTAAATTCTCACAACATAATTTTGTGAGCTCTTGAACTACAATTATCCACTAATAATAATAAAAACAACCTTACTTTCCTAAAAATCAAGAAGAAATAGTCATGCTGCTTAATAGATTTTCCAAGAAAATAGTCTATCGAGTTGTATCAAAGTTTATAATTAACAAATTTAATTGAAAGAAGCCAAAATAAAGAGTTGTCAATACACCAAAAATGTTCATTAACGACAATAAATAGCTTAATTACCGCTACATATGTATTTTTTGAGGCAATTTGTACACTCTATAAATCTCCATAAGTCTTATAGTGACATAGTTTCTAATGACAATTAATTAATGCCGGTAAAGGCTCTAGAACTTTTCGTTAATGTGCATATTTATTGCTGGTAAAAATAAATTTTCTTATAGTATATTTTGGGCATCTGTTAGTTTCAAGAAAACTTGATCTCTAATTACGCCCAAATAGAAGAGAGTAAGAAATATCAAATTAGTCAACTTGTGATACACGAAGTGAACTAATTGTCTCTATACTAATATTCCAGAAAGAGTGTAATGCTATTCAATTTTTTTATACCTAAGGCAAAACAATTAGAATAATATACTAACTGTCGCAAGCAAGAGAGTAATATGTTTTGTTATTTTAACAAACTTCACCATTGTTTCCGTTTTAGTTATCACACATTTGTTGTTGTGTGCTATCAAATATAGCATAGCTCAAAAGGAATTTTTCCAAAAAGTATATGAAAAAGCCTGTAGAAAGGAACAGTAGAAAGGGACAACAGGGGATATCGATTTTCAATCATCCTTGTTGTAATTTATAACAGAGTTAAATAAAACTCACAAAAATAGAAAAAAGAAATTTGAATATTTACATGAATCACTATGACTTGCAGTGACAGAGGAAATAGGTGACCAAACTTCAAATTCTCTATTTTGTTGTGAAGGTAGAATTTCGAACATGATGTTTTTTTGTGAAAATGTTAGAGCTGATAAAGAAAAAAGAAAGAAGAAATGTTATTGAGAATGATGAGATGGATCTTTCTCTTGCTAGATTTATAGAGTATTCACTGGACTAAAATAACTAAAATATCAATTGTATTATATCTCACTTTAAATTTTCATGCCACACAAGTCACGTTTCTTTCCATAACTTTAATTATATATTTACTCTAGATTATTTGGTTAGTTAGACATTAAATGACCTTTTCAGGTAAAACATTTACTAATTGGTTATTATTTATGGCTAGTAAGAATTAGACTTATATATGATATATTACAACACAAAGGGTCTTATATACCCCTTAGCTTTGTCATTTAGAGCTAATATATCCCTCGTTATGAAAGTGGTTCATATATACCCATAGCTAGGTATATTACACGTGCTCCGCACGAGATTGAACTATTCTATAACGCTTACATATGATTATTCGGTAGCATTTGTAATTTCGATACATAGACTACATTGTCAAGAACATTTTATGTTATGGCAAAACGTTTCTCCAAATCTTATGTGCTATATTTTTTTAATTTTATTTTTTATTGCACAAACGTTATGAGTCACAGAAAGATTTTAAGTATAATAAAGAAGTCTAAGAAAATCTCTGTGGAAATAGTTGGTCAGAAGTAATGAAATTTTCTGACTTCCAGGAAGTTATAAAGAACAATATCAGACATTAAGGAAAAGACAAAAAATCCTCGAACAACAAAACTGCCAAGTGAAGTGGAACATCCTATCCATACAAGAACAAAATTAACGAAATTAAGATGGAGGACCTTTGGCTCATTTCTTATGAACCTCTATCAATCTCTTTTTTATTATATTATGTCATATCAAATATAGCTATAAAATTACCATAATATTGTTAACATCATAAAGGTTTTTCCTCATTATCTTAGAATGATCATTACTATTGCTTATGTTTCATATCAACGGCCCCAATTTGTTATAACACCCCGCAACTAGAAAGGGCAAGAATAAGAAAGAGTCATTTTCGGAAAGAATGAAAAATCTGTAAATTTGACAAAGTTAAGTTAAATATGTCTTTTGTGTCAAATTAAAACAACAATAACTACTACATCAGGATTAGTTAGGTGTGCTACAAGATATTGTAGGAAAAACCTTTGAATTATCTTTCCAACACCACCGGGTTTGCTCAGTTTCGAGTTCGTATGAGGGAGATATGCCTATTTGAAGTTGGGTTGTCTAGATAAGGAAAGTCTAAACCGAATTTTTAAGGGGTATATTGGTCTTTTCCATGCCCAATTAATTTATTTCGTGTTTAGAAGTTTATTTGGTTTCTAATCAGAATTAGATCATTTGACGCATTTACCAAAATACACTAGGGTTTTTGGAGACCGAACTCAACAGGAGAAAGGAGAAGAAAAGTTCAAGATTCGTCAAGTTCTTGCAATTTTGGTTGAGGATTTCGTTAAGGATTCAATCCTACGAGGTATGTGATTTCCCATAGCGCTGGGTTCATTCACCCACAAGCCAAATTTTTTTATTTTAGTATGATTTTCGTCCTAAAAGATTGAATCTTTGATGTTTTTGAGTTGTATTCTTGAATTGCTTTCGTTCTTGAATTTGATATGAGATTGAGGAGTTCTTGAGAGTTTAAGGTTAATTTTAGAGTTGTGTTTGATAAGATTCTTGTATGCACATGTTGGGTATCTGAATCTAAAGAGGAATTGAGAAAAAGATTCGAATTATGGTGAATTGGGGTTAGAAAATAAAAAAGGAAAAGGTCAGGTGAATCTGGGTACCAGGTCCGCATTGTGGACGTGTTCCTTAGGACTGGGGAATTCTTCTCCACGTCGCGGAGCAGTTAGAGACCATTCTGCCTCAAATTTTATTTTGCGACCAAATATTTAAATACATTTCCGCGTCTCGGATTTGCTTCCAGACAATGATTTGTCGATCTTTTCTCATGTTTAACTATCTAAAAACACTCATAAACATCATGAGACCTTTCCTATCAAAAATTACAATCATTGTATCCATAATTCAATTCAAGGAAAGTTAAGAGTCAAGTCAAGAGAAGTTAAGGGTCAAGTCAAGAGAAGTCCATAGAGTCTTCCAAAAGGCTTTTATAAATGTTTTAACTTTGTTTTAAGACTTGAGTTTTTAGTTGAGCAAAAATAGTAAAGTTTGAAGTTCATTTCTTCAAAATAGTATATCGGGACTATGTATTCCCAAAGAATAAAATGTTTCACATTTAAAGAAGAAAGGAACCCTTGATTTCCAAAAGAGACTTTGAGCTAGTTTTCAGTTAAAGAGTTAATTCTTTCACAATTAATAAATAGAGGAAACTTTGATTTCAAAGAGGAGCCTTTGAGCAATTATCTCAAACCACAGAAAGAAGTTATGTTTTGAACATAAGAGCTAGTATTATATTTTGGAAGTAGTATTGAGTATCGATATGGGGGAGAGTTCAGACAATACACAATCCCCACAAACCATGTAGCCACCGTGGATAGAAAAGGATCATACTTTTAGATGATTCCTTAATGCTTTTAGTATAGACTAGTGGATCCACTAAGTAGTTAGGTTCTATACCCTCGACAAGGTATAGGACGGCCCTGATAGCGTCAAGCAAAATGTTGTACCATCACAATAGCTCTTAAGTGATGGTTTTCGGTTAGAGAAACTCCCACAGAAGTATTTTATATTCTTATATACAAAAATTATTTGTATTTTCATAGACAAACACAGTTAATATTGTATCTTTGCATACAAACAGAGTCACTATTGTATTTTTCAATAGACAGAGTTGCTATTCATGTTTTAAAAGCTTTTCTTTATACTGCATTTACATTACTGCTTTATATTAAAATGAGTTCAGTTCAGTTAAGACCATGTTTGTTATTTCAGTTCCTTTCAAGCTTATCTCTTGTTTAGTATTCCCCTCGCATGCTCGTACATTCAATGTATTGATGTCCTTTGGCCTGCATCTTTTAATTAGGCAGATATAGGTAAACAAGATCAGCATCCAACGCATCGTTGATTCTAGTTGAGCTCGAGAGTTGTTGGTGAGCCTCCATGCTTCTGGAGGATCCCTTTTATTGCATTCAGTATTTTTCATTAGGATGTCGTGGGTCTTATCCTGACATCCATCATAGGTTTAGAGGATTCATAGATAAACAGTCAGATGTTAGTTCTTTAGTATTTTTATTTTCATTCTATTATGTTGAGACATGAGTTTGCCTTATTGGCCAGTTGAATGTTCTTTTATAACATTCTCGTTTATTACATAGACTTATCTTTGTTGAGTAAAATTCTTTTGCTGAGTAAGTAAGCCAGGCCAAAGCTTAACTTGGGGCCAACAATGGCTCTCGAGTACCAGTCCCTCCCATGGTGTAGGCTCGGGGCTTGACAAACTTGGTATGAGAGCACACAGTTCAAGAGTCCTAGGGAGTCTATGAAGCCATGTCTGTAGAGTCCTAGTTATCAGTGTGAAGCGCGCCACATCTATAATTAGGAGGCTACAACATTTAGGAACTATCTAACTTCTTTCATACTCATTTCGTGCGATAGAGTTCATCTCTATATAGTTTCTTTCTAACTCGTGCTTGTGTGTAACCGAATGTGAGCTAAGCTTTGTTTGAGGAGGCCTTCTTGGGGCATTTCTTTCCCTGAGAACTAAGAGAGGCTAAGGTATGAGAGTTCCTCACTGTTAAGCAGGATTCTTTAAGAGTTCATGAGTACAGTCTGAAGTTCACACAACTTTCCCGCTATGTTCCGGGTATGGTTGCTGACATGAGGGGCAGGATGCGTTTACTCATTGTGGGATTGTTTCGCCTATCAAGCAAGGAAGACAACTCAGCTATGCTAATAGGGGATATGGACATAGCAAGCCTAATGATACATGTGCAACAAGTTGAGGAGGACAAGCTGAGGGATAGAGAAGAGTATAAGAATAAGAGGGCTAAGACATCAGGGAAGGAGTCCGAGCAACAGAGAAGTAATGCCAACTGGTCATCTTTACAATAGAAACAGAAAGGACCTGCTCCATCATCTTTTAGTGCACCTACGCCAAAGAACAAAGTTGAGTACATTAATCAAAATTTCAGAGCTAAACTTGCCTATTCTCAAGGTAGTAAGGCACAAGGGGGTAGTAAGCCTCTTGCATGTGCTAAGTGTTGTAGGAACCACTAAGGGATGTGTCCTGATGGCTCCACTGGTTGCTTCGGGTGTGGCCAGAATAGTCATTTTATGAGTGAGTGTCCAAAGAACAGGCAGGGTAACAATAATGGGGGAACATAGCCCAGTCTTCTTCAGTTGCTCTACCAGACAGAGCTGCATCTAGAAGAGCTACTTCAGGGTCAGGCAGAGGACGAAACCGTCTTTATTCTATCACTAGTCGGCAAGAGCAAGAGAATTCTCTAGATATTGTCACTGGTCTGATCCAAGTCTTTAACTCTGATGTTCATGTTTTGCTAGACCCAAGAGCGAGTTATCCTTCGTAAATCCTTATATTGCGATGAACTTTGATGTTCTTCTTGAAAAATGCAGTGAGCCCTTCAGTGTTTCTACAGTTGTTGGTGAGTCTATTCTACCAGAGAGAGTCTATCGTGATTGTACTATTTTCATCAATCACAAGAGCACCATGGCTGATTTAGTTGAGTTAGACATGGTAGAAATTGATATCATTCTTGGTATGGACTGGATCCATGCTTGTTATGCCTCAGCTGATTTTAGAACTCGAGTTGTCAAGTTCTAGTTTCCTAATGAGCCAGTTATAGAGTGGAAAAGTAGTTCAGTAGTGCCTAAGGGTCATTTTATTTCATACCTTAAGGCAAGAAAGTTAGTTTCCAAAGGGTGTGTCTATCACTTAGTCCGAGTTAATGACTCTAGTATTGAGATACCTCCAATTCAGTCAAGTCCAGTAGTAAAAGAGTTTCCAAAAGTCTTCCATATGATATTCCTGGAGTCCCTCTTGAGAGAGAAATAGACTTCGGTATAGATATTCTTCCTAATACTCGTCCTATATCTATTTCGCCATATATAATGACACCAACACAGTTAAATGAGCTTAAAGAGCAGTTGAAAGATCTCCTAAAGAAATGTTTTATTCGACCAAGTGTCTCACCTTGGGGTGCTCCGGTGTTGTTTGTGACGAAGAATGACGGTTCCCTTAGGATGTGAATAGATTACCATCAGTTGAACAAGGTTACCATCAAGAATAAGTATCTTCTTCTAAGAATTGATGATCTCTTTGATCAACTTCAGGGTGATACTTATTCCTCTAAGATAGACCTCAGATCTGGCTACCATCAATTAAGAGTAAGGGAATGTGACATTCAAAAGATAACTTTCAGAACCTATTATGGTCATTACGAGTTTATAGTTATGTCATTTGGTTTAACTAATGCGCCTGTAGTGTTCATGGACATTATGAATAGAGTATTGAAAACTTATTTAGATATGTTTGTTATCGTGTTCATTGATGACATTCTAATTTATTCAAGGAATGAGGAAGACCATGTTAGTCATCTTAAAATAGTTCTCTAGACTCTAAACGATAGAGAGTTGTATGCCAAGTTCTCTAAGTGTTAGTTTTGGTTTGAGTCTATGGCATTCTTAGACCACATTATTTCCGGTGAGGGAATTAAAGTTGACACTCAGAAAGTAGAGGCAGTGCAGAATTGGCCTAGACCCATATCTCCAACTGATATTAGGAGTTTCTTGGGGTTGGCTGGCTATTATAGATGCTCGTAGAGGGGTTCTCATCTATTTCACCTCCTTTGACCAAGTTAACTCAAAAAACAATGAAGTTCCAATGGTCTGAAGCTTGTGAGAAAAAACTTGTAGGAATTGAAAAAGAGGTTGACTAGTGTTCTAGTATTGACCTTACTAGAGGGTACCCAAGGCTTTGTTGTATATTGTGATGCGTCCAGAGTTGGTTTGGGTTGTGTGTTAATGCCGAATGACAAAGTTATAGCTTATGCCTCCAGACAATTGAAAGTTCATGAGAGGAATTACCCAACCCGTGATCTAGAGTTGAATGTCGTAGTATTTTCTTTGAAAAGATGGCGGCATTATGTTTATAGTGTTCATGTGGATGTGTTCACCGATCACAAGAGTCTTCAGTATGTGTTTTGTCTGAAAGAGCTTAATATCAAACATAGGAGGTGGTTAGAGTTATTCAACGATTATGACATGAATATTCTTTATCACCCAGGTAAGGCTAATGTTGTTGCTGAAACCTTGAGTATTATCTATGGGTATTATTTCCCTTGTTGAGGAAGAGAAGAAAGAACTAGTAAAAGATGTGCATAGGCTTGCACGATTAGGAGTTCGCCTAATGGATTCCACAGAGGTAGGAGTAGTGGTGATGAATGGAGCTGAATCATGATTAGTGTCAGAAGTAACATAAAAGCAAGACCAAAATCCCATTTTGCTTGAATTGAAGGCAAATGTTCATAAGCAAAAAGTGATGGCTTTTGAACTAGGGGGAGATGGCGTATTGAGGTATCAAGGTAGGTTGTGTGTACCTAGGGTGGATGAACTCCAAGAGAGGATCATGGAGGAAGCTCACATCTCTAGATATTCAATTCATCCGGGTTCCACAAAGATGTATCGTGACTTGAGAGAAGTGTATTGGTGGAATAGTATGAAGAAAGGTTGAAAACAACACAGAGTTGTCAGAAATCCTACACTGATGTTAGGAGAAGGAAGTTAGATTTTGAAGTAGATTATTGGGTCTACTAGAAAGTTTCACCCATGAAGGGTGTTATGAGATTTGGTAAGAAGGGGAAACTTAGTCCCCGATTGTAACACCCCAGAAAAAATTTGAGCTAAGACTTGAATCGTCCTTCGTTGTGAGTAGGATTTTACTAAGGAATTTAAAATTTCTTAAGTATTAAGGTCAGATCACTATATATAGCACCTTGAGTTCGAAAAAGTATTAAATTGGAAATAGCAGAAATCTGAAATTTTGCAAGTTAAGCTAAGTATGACTTTTGGGTTAACTTCAAACATTCAGAACTCCTTGCTCAAAATGAGTTAGGTGTGCTACCAGATACGGTAGGAAATATCTTTGAATTATATTTCCAACGCCACTGAGTTTGCAAAGTTTCGAAGTCGGATGAGTGATATATGGCCCTTTGAAGTTAGGCTGTCCAGTTAAGGAAAGTTAGTCGAAAACAGTAAGGGGTATTTTTTTCTTTTCCTTACCCAATCAGATTTAATTTGTTTTTAGTAATATTTTAGGGGTCTAATCCTATTAGGTTCAGTATTGTAAGCCTAATATATGCCTAGGGTTTTAGTTGAGAGTTCAAGAGAGAATAGAAGAGAAAAGAGGAGAGGATCAAGCGTTCGTCGAGATTCTTGTGTGTTGTTGCGGATTTTCGCCATTGTTTTGATCTCTAAGAGGTATGTAAGCTTCCAGAGTGTTGGGTTTGTTCACCCATACGCCAAACATGTTATTTTAAGCGCAAATTTCATTCTTGAAGTTGAATGTATTTGAGTTCTTGATAGGTGTTCTTGAAGTTGATTCTAAATCTTGTGGTATTGGGTTTTGGATGATTTCTTGAGATCAAAGTGACTGTTTTAAGGGATGTATTGTGTAGATTAGAGTGTACTTATTTTAAGTAATCAATTCTAAGTGATTGGGGAAGAAACTGTTCGATTCTAAGCGAGTTAGGGTGAGAAAACGAGCAAAGAAATTAGTCGGGTTTTCTGGGTTGGGGCCTGGTGTGTCGCGCCAGCCAGAGCACCCCAAAGTAGGCTCTGAATGTTAGGGGCTGGCGCTCCGCACCACCCATAGCCCCAGGGTCGCCTGCCCCATCCAATTTGCAATTGGTAGCTCCGTTTGAGTTCTCTCGAAAGGTGCTTTCACTCTTTTTCGATTCTATCTACTCTAACCTACTTCTAAACACCTAAAACCATTCCTAACATGATAATAACCTTGAAATAATAATTCAAATTCAAGGTAGAGTTAAGAGTTAAGTTTTGAGAATTCTTTCGAACATTCTAAGAAAGTCCCTTTGAGTCATTTTGTGGAGTCTTCTACAACTTCTAATAACTTGTTTCAAGACTTGAGTAAGTGAGCATGAGCGTGACGAGAATGTATTCATGAGTCTAGTTTTTCATCATGAGATCTTTCATATCATGAACCATAACTCTTGAATTCATAATTTACATTCAAGAGAGAGTTCACAGTAGAGTTCAAGAAAGCTTTTGAGTTCAATTGTGAATCCTTTGAGATCCATAATCGATTTGAGTAAATTTTTGATAAAGTAAGTAAGAGAATGAGAAGAGTTGTATCATGAGTACCATAATGTTATGTAGACCTACGAGTCAAGTCGTTCATGCCCATAAATTTCGCATGAACTCTAAAAGTTGAGTATCTATGAGAGGAGTAATATTTTCATGTCCTATGTCTTAAGTATTGAGTTTCTAACCCATTTGAGATTACATTCCTAATCATGGGACTATTACATGTTACCCATGAAGTCGTTGAGTTGGGTTATTCATATCCATAATTCCGCATGAACCCTATAATTTGAGCAGTCTTGAGAAGAGAAGTATATTTGAGTCATTAAGTTGAGTAGTTCATGCTCATAATTCTACATGAACTCTGAGTTGAGCATTCTTGAAATGAGTAGTATCATTGAAGTTCTTGAGTTCCAAGTATTTGAGTTCTATCTATGGTTATTGAAAATCTTGCATTGAGTCGTTCATGTCCATAATTTGGCATGAGCCATATTTTAAGAAGTATTTTACAAACGTTTTAACTTTGTTTTAAGGCTTAAGTTTTGAGTTCAGTAAAGAGTAAAGTTGCAATTCTTTTCTTCAAAAAGTATATGGGGACTAAGTATTCCCAAAGATATTTAAAATCATTTCACTTTTAAATAAGAACGGAAACTGAGATATCCAAAGAGCCTTCGGGTTAGTTTTCAAAAAAGAGTAATCGCTTTCTAAATGAAGCAAGAGGGGAAACTTTGATTTCCAAGATAGCCTTTGAGCTAAGTTTTTTAGCACTAATCTCAAATCACAGAAGAAGTATGTTTTCAAACATAAAGAGCTAATATAATGTAATATTTTTGGGAGTAGTATTGAACACCGATGGGGAAGAGTTCATACAACAATCAGCCCCCTTAAACCATGTAGCCATCATGGGTAGAAAAGGGTCATACTTTTTATATGAATCCTCTTTGCATAGACTAGTGGATCCATTTAGTAATTCAGGTCCTATACCTTTGGCTGGGTATAGGATGAGTTGGCAGCGTGCGGAAGATCATTGTATCATCACAAAAACTCTTATGTGATGGTTGTCGGTTAGAGAAACTCCCACAACAATATTTTCATGGTTTCTCAAGGGGGTCTGCTTAGTATGAATGGGGGTATGAGACTTCATTCTTGCATTGCACAAGTAGACTTTGAGAGGGAGCATGGTATGTCTTTTATGATATTATGATTATGAGTTAACATCATGTTTTAAACAGTTTTACTTTTTCTTTATATTGCACTTGTTTTAAACTGTTTTATATTGAAATGAGTTCAGTTATGTTGAGTTGAATTGAGTTGAGCCAGGTAAGTTCTTCAGTTTCTTTCAGATTCTTTCAAGTTTATGTTATGCTTTAGAATTCCCCTTACATGCTCGTACATTCCACGTACTGAGCCATTTGGCCTGCATCTTCTCATGATGCAGACACAGGTATTCAAGATCATCAACTGGAGCTTCGTTGATACATCCGAAAGTTCGAGTTAACTATGGTGAGCCTCTTTATTTCCGGAGGATTTCATTTAGTTTTCAGTTAAGTCAGGATGTCGTGGGTCTTGTCATGAATTCCATCTTTATCAG
Organism: Solanum stenotomum; assembly: GCF_019186545.1. Classification (NCBI taxonomy): domain Eukaryota; kingdom Viridiplantae; phylum Streptophyta; class Magnoliopsida; order Solanales; family Solanaceae; genus Solanum; species Solanum stenotomum. Next base: position 36,113,519 of record NC_064290.1, read on the forward strand.
TTAAAGGCTTCATAGATAATCAATATAGTTGAGAAGTCTATATTACTCATTTATTTTATTAAATGTTTTAAAGAATTAAGTTGTCTATTTTATGGTGAGTTGAATATATTATTTTATTCTAAGTTGTTCATTTGAGTTGAAGTTTTGTAAAGTTGAGTTTAGTGAATTTTATGCAGTTTTAAGCTTTTGCTTGCGTAAGTTAGTCTTCCTCTTGTAGTCAGCCATGATGAGGGTTCACTTGGGGACCATGAATGGTTCTTGAGTGTTGGCCACGTCCAGAGTGTAGACTCGGGTCATGATAAACTTGGTATCAGAGCCCAGAATTTTAAGTGTCCTAGGGTGTCTATGCAGCCGTGTCAGTAGGATCTCGTTTATGGTTGTGAAGGCCCCACTTCTATAAACGAGGGACTACAGACATTTAAGAAAAGTTTCCTTTCATTCATACTCTTAATCATGAAATAGAGCTATGTCATAGAGATTTTATTCTTACCCGTGCGTTTCTCAGATTCATTCGACTACCCATCATACTAGTGGTGGTTTAATAGAAAAGTCAGATCCTTATGGATGAGTTGTTCTTAGCAAGAGTTTTGAGAAAGTTAGGAGATTCCAGAGGGACTTGAGAGAAGCCCAAGAGTAAGTTTAGTGTTCAGTTTCAGAGTAATGCCCTCATATTCATATGAATCATGCATTTGAGCTAAAAGCGAGTTGTACTCTTTTCCTTAAGCCTTGTTTCAGTTGAGATCCTTATGAGAAAGTATGATTAGAGTTTGGGTAGAATTTTTTCACCCGAAAATGTAGCATGAGTTACGAGATCATAAGTATTACTAGTGAAAGAGCCTATAAATACATTTTTGAATATTTAGTTTAATATCATAGTTTTTATAATATTTTTTTTATCGGTTTTGGAGATTAAGAACTGAGAGTATTGAGACTATGTTTTCCTTAGCTTTGAAGAATTGAAGTTTTCCATTTTTGAGAAATTGGAAGTGGGTCTTTGAGATTCTTTAATTTGGACCTTTATAAAGACGAAATTAATCGTACCTAGATGATGGAAACAAAATTTGGTGACGGTTTTTATCTTTTTATGATGTCTAGCTAAAACCCCAATTCTTGGGGTGTGATTATGTGATAATGAGTTTCTTTAGTTTATGGGTATTGCTAATTGTTAGTTTAAATGTTGTTTATAATTGATTTCAATCAGTAATTGTGGTTAAAATTAAGGGATTGTAGTTGCAAATACAGTTCTACCTTCGTTTTTTGGCTTGTTTAAGAGAGAGGTTTTAAAACCACGATTTCTGAATTGCTAGTTTGTGGGTATTGGTTTGTCATGGGTTCTGCTCGAGAGAGTGAATCCTAAATCCTTTTCCACACATTCAGCTTGAGAGAGTGAATGAACTATAGCGTAGGCTGCTCTTATTTGCTTGCTTGTTGGTGTTTCAGAGAAACCCACTTGATTCGGGGTAAATTGTTCGAGAGAAAGTTTATCCCCACTAAATTCTAGCTTATTCACTAATTTACAGCTATTTACTAACAATTGCAATTACCCATTTGTCTATATTAGCCTATAATCGAATCACATACCAAGAATCCGCCTCATTTGTGTCACCCCCTAATTTGAATTATGTGTATTCGATAATGTCTATTCCTATGATTAACTAGAACATATTCGTACTTTGCTCTTGAATCTTAAACACGTACCAATCCATGTGGGATTCGACCCCAACTCATTTAGTTGGGTTATTGTACTGAGTAGAGATCGTTGACACTTAGAATTGGATGAATTTCTTTGAAACATTAATCAAAATGGCGCCGCTGCCGGGGAATGGTGTTAGTTAATTTTTTTTAGTTAAGTTGAATTTTGTTCTTGTTAGTTATAGTTGAATCTACTTATTTTTAGTTTTGGTTCGTGTGTTGCTGTTATAAACATGTAGTATGATTGTGAATGGAAGCAATGGTAGCCAAGTGGGCCACCAGGATGTCATCGGAAACCTCAACGATGTCAATAAGCCTAATGCTAATGATCCCTTATTATGGGTGGAATTAGTACCATTCGCTTGCCTGTAGGGAATGTTGTGTTCCATATTACAAGTACTATGTTGCAACTCTCGCAATTGAAAGGGTTGTTTGGTGGTCTGGCTCATGAGGATCCCCATGAGCTTATTAGAAACATTGTGGATTTTTGCGGTTCATTCTCCTTCAAGAACATATCCCAAGAGTCGGTTCAGTTGAGGTTATTCCCGTTTTCTTTGATGGGAGAAGCATGTAAGTAGTTGGCTGAATTGCCACGAGAATCAATCATTCCTGGGAAGATCTTGTCATCGCATTTCAGGTGCAATTTTTCCCTCCTTCGAAGATGATGACTCTTCGGGATAGCATCCAAAGCTTTAAACGTTTGGCGGGTGAGCCACTTCATGAGACTTGGCTACGATTTGGTGCTGCAATGCCCAACTCATGGTTTGCTCGACAACGTTTTGTTGCAATATTTTTACCGTAGCCTTGATTCGGTGAACAAGGGTGTAGCTGACCAACTTTCTCTAGGAGGTTTGATGCAAAAACCTTATGTGATAGCAACCCAACTTTTTGATGGAATGACCACAATTAATGGGGCTTGGTACACCCGTGAAGATCAGGTCTCTCCCTTCACTTTCAAATTGATCGAGGAGCAGATGGAGAAAGACCAAGAGAGGGACCAAAACATGGCTAAGATCATGACACAACTTGACATTTTGTCTAAAAATACCATGGGAGCTGGTGCTCGGAGTGTCAATGCCGTGGTGTTGGGTGAGTGAATCTCGAAGAAACCAAGTTCGAAGCATTGTATAATGAGGAAGTGTATTTCTTAGCCAACCAAGGAGGTGGTTATCGTTCAAACTACCCAAGGCAGGGTGGTACTCATGTTTGGAATAGGGATGAAGGCTCCAAGGATCGTGATAGAGATTGGAGGGATCGAAATCCAAATGATTCTGAGGGAGGTCAGTCGGAGGATATGCTTTCTCGTATCCTCAATAGGGTTGAGGGGTCAAACAATATTTCGAAAGAAATGAGGGAAGATGTGTCGACCCTTAGCTAGACGATTACCTCTCATTCCGTCCCTATCAAACAGTTGGAGACCCAAATGGGTCATATCTCGTCTCATTTGAACCCGAGACAACAATGGGGGTTGACTAGTGACACTATGGAAAACCCCAAGAATGAGGTTTGAGCGTGGACTTGCGTCATGCCGCGACGTTAACTAAGGCGCTGCTTGGGAGGCAACCCATGTTTTATTTGTTTTCTTTTTCTATTTGAAATAATGGTGTGTTAATTGTGCAGGTCAAAGTGTGGAATGTGTTTGAAAAGTGCAGGTTGGCGAGCTAAAAGGTCTAGTCGGCGACTCGCCGAAGAGGTCGGTGAGCCCGACTTGGACCACCGTTAGACTCAAAACATTTTGATATTAGAGTCCGTAAAACTTGGCGAGTCCAGGAGTATATTGGTGAATCGCCGACCAGGTCGGCGATCATGACTTAGTCCGCAAACTGGAGTTCATGCAAAACTTGGCGAGGTAAGTGCCCACTCGTCGTGTCACCGAGAGGGTCGGAGGGCAAAACTTTTGTCACCAAATGGGTTAGAACTGGATGCTTTTTCAAGGCCAAAGGTTTAAACTTTCAAACTCTGTCATTTTTCCTTACTTTTGAACTTCCAAACCTCACACCCGCACAATATTTTCTGTATTCTTGCATTTTTATCGCATTTTAGACATTGAGTTTGTTTTCAAATTTGAATATCATTACAACCTAGCTTTACAACTTGATTATTCAACTTCTAATGTTGGTTTTCCGAACCCCAAATATTTATTTAGCAATTTTTACTCTTATGCAATGAATTCTTATCTTAGTGATGTGTGCTGGGCCTCTTTGATCGTAATTGTATGCTTGTGTGTCTATTTAAATTTTAATATCGTGCCTATAATGCCTTTATTGTTAATTTCCCGAATTATTGTGCTTTAAAGTTAATAAAAAATGTTGGATGTTGCCTAAGTGTTGTTGGGTCTAGTCGGGTGAAGTCTAAGGAACTCACATTTGTGCCAAATGACGTAATTTGCCCAATGATAGAGTGGTTGAGATCATTCTTAAAGGCAAAAGTTGTCAAATGGCCAAATTTTTGCCCAACCAGGAGAAGTCTGAGTATCCCGAGGGATTGGATAGTATGACTCTTAGTTTAATTAAAGTAGTGCATGTTTTGATTTTGTTATTGGGGGTTGCGGGGTTGAATTTGGAAGTTGGGGTTGAAAGTAGGCATGTTGGGCGAGCCGGGTCGAGCTCGCTGAACCATTCAGCAGTTCGCTGAATACCCCCTAATCACCTTTAATTTCATGCTTAATCTGGAGTTTGGTTCTGTAACTTTCAGCCAAAATCCTGAGTTTACCGAGTGCACTCGGCGACTCGCTGAATGTCTTCCTTGATCGCCTTTTTGTGCGCTACAAATCCATAAAAGCACTGTAACTTTCGGCGGGCTAGTCCTTGATCACCGAATGTATCGGTGATTCATCGAAAAGGCCTTCCCATCACCGACATGCCAAAATTTTTGGGAAATTTTGAGCCAATACCTTCGGTGAGACCGATCTGGCTCGCCAAAGAGATTCGGTGACTCGCTGACTAGTTCGATGAGTCTGTCTGCAAATATTTTTCTACAATTTTTCTTGAATTATCTCTTAACTCTTTTTGATGGTTTTGCAAATATGGCTAGAACCAATCTTGACATGCAGTCCCGTAAGAGAACACGAGGGATCGTGATAAATGAAGGGGGAGCCAATCCTCCCAAGAGGCCAACAACTGAGGTTCCGGAGCATAACTCCGCCAGTGAGGGATAAGCTCTTAACTCCCATGTTATCTGAACCGGAGGACGACCAACCCTTACAGTCTAAGAGAGCGGAGATCCGTGCTAGATCTAGTCCTGACTCAGCTAGAGTCCCAACAGCCTATTCTCCGGTAGAAACAGTGCCCGCTCCGGTATCTCTTGTGGCTCCAGTTCCACCTGTGGTCACTCGTCCCAGGCTACTCAACAGACTAAAAGTCGATGGGTTGTAGACTCTCCTTGATGAGAAGCTACTCTTCATAGAAGGTCTTCAGGGAAAATACCCCTCAGTGAGGGACACTCTCTAGTATGACCGCTTTAAGCAGTTCACTAAACCCCGAGGCCCGTATATACCAACATGGGTCCGAAAGTTTACTCGCCATATGGTGGCTTGGTTCCTAAAGGCAAGAAGAAGGCCAACTCTTTCAGACTGGTGGGGTCCATCATAGTACGGGCAATAGTAGTACATTGTAGCCGTGACCACATCAACGCGGTACTTAACAGAGGGTCAGTATATGACTACCCAAATGTGGCTACCACTACGGCATCATTGGATGAGATCAAAGGCTAGTTGGCTCCCCTCATTTCTGATACCAACCCGAGGTGGATTGAAATTAGAGTTTTGATCCAGAAGAAGGACTTGAGTGTAGCTGCACGATATCGATTTGGATTCATCAGCAGCTCCATTATGCCTGTCACGCCCCGAGCTACCCCCAAGACGCGGACACGGGACCTAGGACCACAAGTGATCCCAAGCTAACCCTGCTGGCATGATCATGAGCATACTAAAGATAATAAACTGTTGCGGAAGCTAAATCATAAATAAATCTGAAAAGATGGGGAATGCCCATATACTATAACTGAATATATCAAATCTGAGAGTTTAATACAAAAAAGTTATCAAACTCAAAACACTAAGCTGAATCTAACTTATGTCTGAAATAAGCCTCTAAACTGATTAGAAATGTTGGGACAGGCCCCAGCTAAGTCTAGCAAAATTGAAACTAAAGGACTAAAATACTGAAAAGAAACTCATGACTATTGTCCTCGGAGAATGAGGACTCACCACTGATTCTGCTGAACTGGAGATCGGGAACCGATCTAAGCGTGATCTGGATGCTGAGAACCTGAACCTACATCACGAGAAAATGTAGTGCACGTATACGTCAGTACTTGAAAGGTACTGAGCATGCAGGATAGAGTAAAGCTGAAAGAACATATAACTGAACAAAGCAATAAAGCAATGAAATAATCTAAACATGATATAGATACTGAAAATACTGAATACTGAGCTAACTGATGCAACGACCAAATTTATAACATGCTGAGACTGAATACTGACTGTACTGAAATATGGTCAATGCAATAGAGTCTGACTGAACTGTGGGAGCTACTAATAACCGACATAAAACCACATGAGCTAAATGTGGAGTCCGATGTATACGCCCCATCGAGAGGACCCAATATACCCTGCCAGAGGTATAAAGGCATGTTGGCGTGATCACTAAACTGATGTTGCCCACAGAGGGGACTTACACCTACGTGGCTCGTAGTTCTGGGACTATATGGGTACGCTGAAACCCTAGTCCAACTCGGTATTATGCTACTCCCAATGAATTAAGTAGTTAACTGGTTATGACTGAATTTCTGTAAATACTGGATAGCTCGAACTGAACATGCAAACTGAGAATGCAACAATTAATCTGATAATGATGCATTCATAAACTGAGGCATGTATAACTGAATACTGAAATATCTGACCTAGCATGTGTAATTCAAGAACTAAAGAAATACATAGCTAGGGTTCTGAAATTCATGCGATAAACTGAGCAATAACATGATAATCTGATTTGGAACATTTAAATAACTAATTCATGATGATCTGCTGTAATTTTAGAAACCTTAGGTCTGTTCATAATCATGGAATCAAGAATCTGATTGAATTCTAGGGACCTAATGGACGAAAGGAACCCACTAGTGAAATCCCATATACCTGGTGACGAATTCCACGGAGAAATCTTTCGATTTCGGGGCTGGAACTGAAGGAACCTTGCTGCGTTCTTGAACTAGGGTTCTTGACCTTTTTCTCCTCTCTTGCTTCTAATTTTCTAGGTTTGATTAATGATTTGACTTAGGTAAGTTCTAGTTATGTTTCTAGGCTTAAACTAATTAAAACCTCATGATTTAGGGTTTAAACGACGTATCTAAGGGGTTAGACAAAATAGGAAAAGACCAAAGGATCCCTGAATTAACTGCTGTCGGAGTGACCTACGGAATGGACCTACGGGCCGTAGGTCAATCTACGGTCCGTAGATTGAGTCCGTAAGTCAAGCCTATTCGACAGGCCTTCACTAAAACGGGTATAACTTTTTACTCGGAGGTCAGAATTTAGCAAACTCGGTGGCGTTGGAAATATAATTCAATTATCTATCTAACCATAGGTAATGAGACACATAGTTCATTTTGTGCTAAAAGTTATGACCATCTGAAGTTGACCCATCAGAATTTTCAGCTAACTGGCTGCTAACCTTCGATCTACGGTCAGACCTACGGACCGTGCTGGTCAACCGTAGTTCGGGACTGAAGCTGGGCTTTTGGGGCATCGATCCACGGACACGAACTACGGTCCGTGACCTGACTTACGAACCGCAAGTCCGGCCGTGGGTCAACACTTAGCCAAATTTTCTGACTGAGTTTTGGGGAAGTTTTCTGTCACGAACCACGGACCTGCAGGACGGACCGTGAGTCCATCTACGGTCCGTGGATGGTGTCCGTGAGTGCCACCTGTAACACCAGAAATCTGAAATCTCTATTTTCGGATACGGGGTGTTACATTATCTCCCCCTTGGGACCATTCGTCCTCGAATGAATACTAAACTAGCTGAAATGGAGGGAGAGGGCTGCAATCCCTACCACTAAACACTGAGAACTGAATTTCTGACTGAACTGAGTTCCAAGAACATGCAAATACGCTGAAAATGCAAGTACAAACTGAAGGAACTTGATTCTAAGACTGAATTTTCGCATGAATGACTGAAAAACTGAAGAGGAACTATTACCTCAAGCTGGAATGGAATCGGAAGGAAAGAGGTGAGGATACTTGGACTTCATGGCTGCTTCTGCTTCCCAAGTAGCTCCCTCTACTGACTGACTCCTCCACAAAACCTTGACTGAAGCGACTTCTTTATTTCTCAACCTTCTAACCTGACGATCGAGAATCTCAACTGGTACATCCTCATAAGAAAGACTATCTTTCACGGCCACACTCTCTAATGGCACTATGGATGCTGGATCACCCACACACTTCTTCAAAAGAGAAATGTGAAAGACTGGATGCACTGCTGCTAAGTCTGCTGGCAACTCTAACTCATAAGCCACTTTACCAATCCTTTTCAAGATCCGGTAAGGGCCTACATATCTGGGACTGAGCTTTCCTTTCTTGCCAAATCTCATCACTCCCTTCATGGGTGACACTTTCAGGAAAACCCAATCATCAACTTGGAACTCTAGTTCCCTTCTTCTCACATCTGCATAAGACTTCTGGCGACTCTGAGCAGTCTTAAGTCTATCTCTAATGAGTTGCACTTTCTCCATAGCATCAAGGACCGAATCTGGTCCTATCAAGGCTGCTTCACCTACTTCAAACCAACCAACTGGAGATCTACATCTACGCCCATACAATGCCTCATAAGGGGCCATCTGAATGCTGGAATGGTAGCTATTGTTGTAGGCGAACTCTATTAGAGGAAGGTGATCATCCCAACTACCCTTGAAGTCGATCACACAAGCTCTCAACATGTCCTCTAAGGTCTGAATGGTACGCTCTGCCTGACCATCCGTCTGTGGATGAAATGCTGTGCTAAGATTAACCTGAGTACCAAGACCTTTCTGAAATGACTTCCAGAAATGAGATGTAAACTGAGGACCTCTATCTGAGATGATAGACAAAGGAACTCCATGCAACCTCACAATCTCATTAATGTAAAGCTTGGCGTAATCCTCCGCCGAATCTGTAGTCTTGACCGCCAAAAAGCGAGAAGACTTAGTAACCCTATCAACAATCACCCAAATGGAGTCATGTTGTCTGCGAGTACGAGGTAAACCTGTGATGAAGTCCATGTTGATCACTTCCCACTTCCAAGTAGGAATGTCAATCTCTTGAGTCATACCTCCTAATGTAGAACCATTACTTGTCATCAAGTGATGAGAAAATCAATACATTCAGCCCTCAAATTATTCAAACATTTTTGAAACTACGCGGCAACCATCTCAAACACAATTTTTATCAAAAACCATGAATATAACATGCAAGGATGAATCTATGACATCTCATTACTTATAGTCAATTATGCTTATGGCTGTAAATTTTCAGCTAACACAATCTACTCTCAAATGCTATCACTTTGTCCTCACACAAAATAATTCCCTCACTAATAATAATTGGGACTAATTACTGCGCTCACACTTTCAAAGAACTTCTAACAAACAAACTAACATAGGCTTGCCATTGCTTTCTACGATCTATCTTGCAAATACCCGGAATAGGACCACTATAGGACTTTATCGGTTTGTAACATAGGCTCAGGTTAGGGAATGGATATTTGGGTTTGTGAGTGACTAGTCCCTTGGTTTTTCCAAAGTCTCATTTTCACACTACTCTTTTCTGGGCAATTCCCTCTTTTTCTTCATTTCAGCAAACCCCAACAACCATTATTTTTTATTTTGTTTTCTTCTTTTTCTTGTATTTTCTTCACATTTTTTATGTACTCAGCTCATTGGTTGAACGTTCTTTTTCACTTTTTCTTTCTGCTCGGATTGCAAACACCCTCAACTTAGTCTTTTGGCCTGGAGTGTTAACATCGTATCTTCGGAAACCAAAGGAGATGATATTTACTAGGTAAGAACAAAAACTGATTCTTAGGCTCAAATCGGGTTCAAGTGGTAAGCTTTTTATTTGTAGTTCTATTTTTGTCTTTTTACTGGATTACAAAAATGGCCTACTGTTCCTTTCCGATCCGCTTATTCTCAGACTTAAGCAAGACTACTTAGGCAAGTTCTAGTTTCTGCTCCTAGTGTTAGACTTCAAACAACACTCAAACATGACATATGACTACATTATCCAGTTTCTTGGTTCACCAATTTATTGATCAGACAAACAATGCTCAACATGTAAGTATCTAAGATGTCATCTAAAGATCCTAACAGTCAAATGACAGATTCAGGTGGTTATTTTTACGAGACTAGCTGCTGCACAACTCAACACACAAAATAATTTTTTTAACAGTAATTACAGAGTCAACCTCCATTCAGCTTAGAATGGCAGGTTGCTCACCACCCCCTCCCTAAAAAAAGGGACTTTACCCTTAATGTTAATAGAAAATAAAACAAGACTATGAGGAGGGGTCATACCTACGGCGCTCTAGGAGTCGGTAGTCGGCTCATGATCAGCACCCTTATCAAGGGGTGCAGTCTCAGAAATCAGCATATGATCAGGTTGACTACTACTCGCTGGGGTAGGTGCTCCCCTACCAGAAGCTCAAGCTAACACTGTATCTCATTGTTGTTACTCAAGGGCTTCTTTTTCTCTAGCTACCTTCTTGGATGCCTTGCGGGGTTTCTTTTCTTGCCTTCTTTCCTCTCTGGAAAGGTCACCATGTATCTCATTATCTGATTCTCTGGCTTTGTGTTTTCTCTAACCGGACTTACTCTTGGGTAGTTCACCCCAGAGATCATCAATTGATTGAGTGGAGGGTGCCTAATTTAGCATTTGCATTAAAGAATATGGCATTAATGGAGTGAGTACCTGTACTAGTTTTTCTGCCAGTTTAGCAACCTGATTTCGCATCTTAGCCAACTGTGATTTGAACTCTTCAATATCTACTGATCATGTTACCTGGAATCGATCCTGGACAAGGTTCTCCAAACCATCCATCATGTCTTTTAAGACATCCAGCTCCTTCCACATCTCAAATTTAAGCTCTTTCTTTACAGCTAACACATCTCTCTGCATCAATTGAGGCATCCTGTTGACTATCTGGTCGACCAAGATCCTGGTTTGGTGTTGATATGCAACAAATTTCTCATGAAATATCATAGGGATAGAGACAATGGTTCCTGGAGCTTGGGAGGCTGAAGCTGGAGGTGGTGGTGCCTTTGCGGAAAGTTGTGATGACTCTCCCTGTTCTGGAACTCTATCTGCATGTAGGATGTCAATTGGTACGTGAGGGACAACAACTAAGGTGCCTACAATTGTAAATTTTGCACCAAAGAGATGGTTTGCGTAATCTTTGATCTTAGAAACTTAGATGAGTCTGAATGATTTACCGTATTTTGTCAACTAGCCTGTTTAGAGGAATGCTCGCTTGTCGACATAATTTCCCTATCAGACAGGGGAATGGAAATCTGGCTCTCTCATTCAGTACCCTATCCCTCATCTCAGTCGATATAATCCACCCCGCATTTACCGGGTAACTAACCATAAGACATGCTACCAACGAAGCTAGGGAAAAGGACAGAGAGTTATCATTAGTTATCAGTCGCAATTGTTCCCGGATGACAGCCCACAAAACATTGGCTGGAAATGACAGTGAGGCTTTAGTAATGATTGTTGGAGTTGTGGTGACCCAAACTACATTCTCCCCATCTATGGCAATTTGCTTCGCAATCTAGCACAAAATCCTCACTTGAGAATTCTGATCCTCCATCGTAGTATCACTGGTGACCTCATGATGTTTTCCCTCAAAAAGACTAGCTGAAGCTGGTGCAGAGTATTTTGGGCCATACAAAATTCTGTTAATAGTTGTCTCAGAAATATCTATTGATTTGCCCCGAACTATAATTGAGTTGGCTGGACCCCAGGTAATAGCAATGTCTTTCTATCTACGTTTCATAGGCTCTGTTCCTGCAACAAAGTTCATCAGTGTAGATGCATAAGATAAATAAAACTCTATGGTCAGGTGGCTAGAGTATTATCCAGGTGCATTGTCCATCCAATTGAACTGATGAAGCTAAAATATCCCATAGATGTTGGGGAATGCTTTGATATCAGCAACCACCACCCTAGTCTCAGGCATGATTGCTCGATTCTTGAAGCCACCAATTTTGTTCACAATGCCATTGTTGAAGAATTCTTTGGACCGGTTAACAGGCCATATGGAGCGATAACAATCAATCAGTTGTTGCCTCTCTCCGGGATCAGGTTCATGCATATTCACATATATCACCATGGTTTCATCGGTGGTGATCTCTATATCCTCATCTGTAGCATCTACCTCCTCACTTATTCTAGTTTCAACTTCTGTATTTATCGTAGGTGGAGAGGTAGTTGCATCTTCCTGAGAGCCACTTTTAGACCCTGCGCTACTTCCCCAACTATTATCTGATTGGCTTCCAGAAGCATCATCAAATTTATTTCCCGAGTCCTCCCTGTTACTAGAACGACTTTCATTCTCTTCAAACTGAGGAGGAGTGTCCTAGAGGATAGCCCTTGCTGCTCTGGATATATTAGCTCGAGGTGGATGATTATCAGGTGTGACATTTATTTTCACCTCCGAGCTACTAGACTCAAAGTTGTCATGACCTTCGGATTGAGACGCAGTGGGTGTAGACTGTGGGGCTGCGTTGTTTGGCATAGTACCTGAGAACACAACATTCATTAGTACCCAAATCAATAAAATGGAGTGCTATCGAGTACTCAGACTTCCCTTGTGTAATTACATCATGACACCTTGCCTTAAGAATGTCGTTGCCCAATCTATCATTGGGAAGGGCCACAGAATCAAAAGACGAAACAGCAACAAAAGTACAAAACTTAAACTGTACAAAATATAAGTAAACTTTACGAAAGCTCCCACGGGCCGTGGTAGGTACCACAGTCCATTAAACCCCTCGTGGATTTATCACATACTTAGTGTGCAATAGGAGGTTTACCAAGTACTATTCACAGACAGTTACACAGCCAGTGGAGTGAACCATGGTCCGTGATACTGGTCATGAACCTAGCTGATGGGTGGAAAGAATTTAAGTATGGTCCATGATTTGTTTCACGGCTTGTGGTAGCTTTCACGGTCCATAAAACCTATCGTGGTCTTACAGTTGGCTATCTCTTTAGTCATCTTTTTCCCCGTATTCACCAAACTACCATTTTTACACTGGATCACACCCACACATATACACAAATCATTACTATCCTTCATGAATTCAACTGCCCTAATACACTCACAACTGATTTAGAAACACTGTGATCATACCCATGTACAAGAACAATAAACTATACCCAATTCAACTTAACCCACAACAAATTAATACCAATCAAAGTAGTTCATCATTTAATCATGCTAAGCTCAATTAAATTGAAGTAATTCAAACTAACTTTTATACAAGATTAAACTTATTGCAACTGATAAGAGAACTTACTTGGAAATTAGAAGAAAATTTCGCTTAGCAAGAGGATAAGTGAATTCGACTTGAGATTCTTGATACTTAGTATTAGGGATTTGATTCTTTGATAAATTAGGATTATGGATGATAGGAACTGTTTTAACCTCTTAAGAACCGTTATGGAAGAGACTAAAAAGAAAAACTCCGACCCTTGGCGCTTTAGGAATCATATAGTAATTTTGATGCAATCACGGGACGGTTCGAGTATCGTTGGGACTGGTTGTAGACAACGGACCGTGAAAGTACCCCGTGAAGCTCACCATGGTCCATTCAGTGATCCGTGGAACTAACTTGGGACGAAGTACTTACCTGTGGTTCACGAGAGGCTAGACGGTTTGTACAAATCATGACGGAGCGTGAACTATTTCGTGAACCCTTTCTTGCAAATTCCAGCACTTCTTTTTCGTTAGTGCTAAGATTGACGGACCATGAAAGTTCCTGTGAAGGCCACCATGGTCCGTGAGGCTGCCCCAGTTCCTGCACTTTTTAACCCATTCTCTTCTGCACACATCAACAACACAGTGACTCCATAAAAACTAAGAAAAATAAAGAAAAAGAGAAATACGTACTACATATACATGTTGGGTTGCCTCCCAAGCAGCGAACAATTTAATGTCGCGGTGCGATGCAGGTTACTTGATTACTCAGACTTCATTAAGTTTGTATTCCTCCATAATCTTTAAATCCTATAGAACATCCAAGTATGCCTTGATTCGCTGGCCATTTGCTTTGAACCTTTCGCCCTTATCATTTTCCAACTCAGTAGCACCCGACTGAAAAAACCTGCGTAACCTTAAAAGGTCCAGACCATTTGGATCTCAACTTTCCCAGGAACAAACAAAGTCTGGAGTCGAAAACTAACACCAAGCTAACTCACCAGGAGTGAAGCTTCTTTTCTCAATATGCTTGTCATGATATAGCTTCATCTTCTCCTTATACAGTGCAGACCTCTCATAGGCTCTTAGATGAAACTCATCCATCTCATTGATCTGATCCAACCTCAGGTTTGCAGTTTCGCTCCAACTAATGTTGAACTTCTTCAAAGCCCCGAGTATTTTATGGTCAAGATCAATCATCAAATGACATGCCTTTACAAACACCAATTGATATGGAGACATACAAATAGGTGTCTTGAAAGCTGTATGATATGCCCATAAAGCATCATCTAACTTCCGTTCCCAATCTGTCCGGTTGGCATTCACCATTTTAGCTAGAATTGCTTTAATTTCTTTGTTGGAGACCTCCACTTGGCCACTGGAATGTGGGTGATAAGGTGTTGCAAGCTTGTGTTGTTTTACTCTATATTTAGCCATAAGAGAGTTGAATACCTTATTGTAGAAATGAGAACCACCATCACTAATGATAGCTCTGGGTGTGCCCAACCTTGAGAGGATATTCTTCTTTAGAAAACCAGCAACATTCTTACCATCATTCTCAGGCAACACAACTTCCTCAACCAATTTGGACACATAACCCACTGCAACCAATATGTACTTCTACACATACGAGCTCACAAATAGGTCTATGAAGTCAATTCCCCATAAATCAAACAACTCCACCTCCAGAATAGGTGTCATGGGTAACTCATGGCGCCGATGGCTCCTTGTCGCTGGCATAAATCATAACTACTAACTACATCCATCGCATCCTGATCAATTATTGACCAGTAGTACCTAGACTGAAGTATTTTATGAGCTGTCCGAGTACCTCCATGATGACCACCTACCGGAGAGGAGTGACAGGCTTCGAGAATATGCAACATCTAAGCTTCAGGAACACATCGCCTGATGATGTTGTCAACATACACCCTGTATAGATAAGGTTCATCCCAAAAATACTTTCCCACATCATGCAGGAACCTATTCCTTTGTTGATAAGTCATCTCCTCAGGCATCAAATCACTAACAAGATAGATAGTAAAATCAGCAAACCAAGGAATAAGATCAAGTGTAGCGGCTAATACCTGCTCATTCGGGAATGAATCATTTATGTCAAGCTCGTGGTGACTAACAAGAAAAATACAAGATTCGGTAACAACGAAAGAAATAAGGAGATTGGTATTAAATATATTAAATTTTATATTTACAATTGAAGTAATAAAAATTGATAAAAATGTTATTGCAGATTACCTATCACGACAAAGCTACTCAGACTGAGACTGAGGAAGAAGATACAATTGAAAAGATACTCAAAGCTATTACTACACTTTGTACAAAAGTGGATAGTATGGACAGCGAGATACAAAAGCTAAAGACTAATGCAGATAATTTGAAGTCTAAAGCTAGTCAGCAGCATGACTATAAAAATGCGGAGCTACGTCGATCGGAAGACGGAAAAAACCCAGAGCTAAAAGGAGACGATGGGAAACTCCTTAAAACCCATAATGTTTGTTTAAATACAGCTGCAGGTACAAGCAAACAAGTTGGCGATAAACAACATAAAAATGCGAACTTAAACCATCTATTCGCAAAACCATTTACCCAAAGGACACCTAGACATATGTCTGTAGAACCACAAATATCTACATAGGCAGATAGTTTGCAAAACCAAAATGAGAAAAAGACATATAACTACATCACACGAACCTATATCGAAAATATACACAAAATCCAAACTTATTTTAACCGCAACCCCATATCAACTACAAAAGAACCAAACCAAGATTATTTGACACAAAAGTTACAAGGATATAACAAGTTAATTGCACGACAAAAAACTAACGCTAATTTAGTAAGAACATGTTATAACTACAAACTGTTAAATACCGTATACACATACGACAGAGAAGAAGTTGGTGAAATACCGGAGCTACACAAAGCATTCGTCACATACAAAAGAGTTACAAAAGGAAATTTATTTTATATAAAATTCTATAAAGCACCATCGGATATATTATACGAGGAAATAAAACCTCCAATACAGGTTATCAAGATAGGACTGACTAAAGATATGATTATACCCGAGGACATCGGACAACAAGAAGATATATGCAAAATAGAGATACCAAGTTTTTATGCCAACAAAAGAATAATTGGTATATCAACTATCATACAGGAGCTAGCAAATAATTATTTAAATGGAAACGCTATATGGAGCTACTATGCAAGAGATCAGCTAATGATTTATTCCAATTCAAGGGAGCTAAGGAAATCAGATATGGATGAAGTCCAGAGATGGATTTTGTCATTACTTAAGCCAGAAAAACGACCTACGATGAGAGCACTAAATGCAGGATTTATTTCGACAGAGTTACTAACCAGATATTGCAAATTAATTGGACATAAATATCCTGATCACATATGTTCGAAATGTAACGGTGAAAATAACATAATTCCAGATGTCGATTTAGAGTAAAAGAAAATGATGAAGATAAGATGCAATTAGCAGACAAAGTGGCAAAGAAGATAAAGTAAATAACATAATGAAAAAGATGTAGATGTAAATTAGTCAAGTATGCATTATTATGCATGTGCATATTAAAGTAAGTGGATAGGAATGGTGGACATGTGTAAAGTAGGAATAGTAAAATTGTTTGTTTGTAAACACAAAAGTCATGTAAAGTTGTTTGTTTGTAGACTTATTGTAAAGTAGAAAAGATGTAAAGTCGTAAAACAAAAGACAAGTGTAAAGTAAGGTGTAGAAGTGTAAGGTAAGTATAAGGGATGGTAGGGGGTGTGATTTAATAGGTGACAAGTGTTAAAAGTGAATAGTAGTACACTATTGTAGTGTAGTATGAAAGTCCTTTCTATATAAAGGACGAATATGTAACTTAAAGAGGCAACGCCTAAATAAAAATCCTCTCTTTTCAAAAACTCTTACAAGATACTAACTACTTGAAAGTTAATGGATAAATCTGAAATCCAATCAGATATTTCAGATAGCATGAATGAGCAAGAGGCAAAGGTATATTGTTCAAAAAATATGCGGAACTAATTTCATATATTCCTGAATATCATATATATGATTGAATAAATTTATATTAGTTATTATGTATTAGAATTATTTGAATCATGATTTCTAGTTTATTAGCACACTGGAAACAGGGAGAAAACTTCTATACTATGTCATCCTAATGTTGAAACCGGTAGGCGAGGAAAGCTGTTTAGGGGAGTAAACTAAGTTGAGGCACTGATAAGAAGGAAGTATCCGCTAAAGTACGATGCTAGTAGTGACATGAGAACATGATAAAGATAATCTAGTTCATAATAATCTAATATGAATTTAATCAATTATGAATATGATAGAAAGGAATAATTTGAAATAAAAAATCTGCATAATAAAGAACATGACTACATACATGCATGATGAAATGATAAAAAACTACGAAACTTTAATCTTATATGAACTTAAAATATATAAATAATTGAATTAAGAAGAATAATATGGGAAAAAATATTTAATGATTACGAATCAGAAGATATATTAAATCAAGAATGGTATGAAATAGACCTACATGATTTAGACCTCGAAAGAATAGAATGGTATGATTTAGAAATAAACTTAGATTAAAATGAACTACGAATATTTACAATATTGGATAGAATCTATGAAAGATATAAAACTATTAGAACAATTAATGGAGGAAAATGTATATATGTACCAAAGAACCCAAGATATGATATATCTAGAATATATCATAAATAATATTAGTGAAATACTCAGATTAAAACAACTATCAGAAGAATATTACAATAAATATTATTACATTTTACCATGAATTTCGTAACCCCAAAAAATGATATTAAAGAAATATCAAGATTAAGACACTTAGCAAAAGAATATTATAATAAAAAAATCATATTACCGCTCTATAACAACAGTTTTGTTATTTGCGCTCCATATACAACTATGTTTGCTATGGAGCATTTGATTTGTAAAAATTGCAGACATTTGATTTGTGTAAAATCATAGTGATTGTATGTATATCGGTTAGATAATTGTATATATGTAACTAGTATATATATGTATCAATGAAGTCATAGAAGTCATAGATAATTTTCATGTCATAGAAGTCACATTTCTTTCTATAACTCTATCTGTATATTTACTCTAGATTATTTGGTTATTTATATATTAAATGACCTTTTCAGGTAAAACATCTACTAATCTGTCATGATTTATGGCAAGTAAAATTTTGACTTATATGATATATTACAACACAAAGGGCTTGATATACCCCTCAACTTTTTCATTTAGAGCTAATGTATCTCTCGTTATGAAAGTGACTTATATATACTGATAACGTTCAAATATACTTCTTGAAAAGAAATATAAACGATCGTATGTAATATATTTACCCAACTATGAGTCGGGGTCGATCCCATAGAGAATATGGAAGAATATTGTCAATAGTAAATATTTAACTCGATAGTCGTTATAAAAATGGGGGATTTAAATTGAAATAAAATAAAATAAAAACAATAAAAAGATAGTTTTGAACTAAGTATTTATTCAGATTATTAAAAGTAACTAGGAATGTGTTCCCCATAAGCTCATAACGCAGTAATTCTAATAATAGTAATCATTTTCTAGTGTATTACATGCGAAGTGATAAGTTAGGTATCTCTAAATCCTTGGTCCAGCATCTAGCGAATTTCACCCCGCACCTTGGTCCGGCTACGTGTGTATAATTTACTAACCCTTACCTTTACCTCATATTAGACATCATAATCGATGTTTGGCTTAGTTATTACTTCGCACCAATCGACACTAGCCTATTAGATAGTATCACACTAAATCTATGTTGATAATTCTTTTCTTGTTAATTACCACCTTGGTCCGGCAAGTAGTAACAAGGCGAGTTCTAACGTTGGCCACCGTTAAAAAGACTTCTAAACGAAAGAATTATCAATGCATGCAAAATACTAGTCAAGAATTGTTTATTTACTATTCATACTTTGTTAATCGCTCATGGTTCCCACAACCCTAGTTATGAAAGTTAGCTACTCATTATCTCAAAAACACAATCAAAATTTATTAAAATAAATATGCTTGTGTTAATCATAAAAAGTTAAGAACAATAGCTAAACTATCTTTTATTAATCACAAATACAAATAAATAATAAAGGAGAAGAAAGAATAAACCACAATTCTCCGGCCTCCACGGCGGCTCTTCCAAAGTTCCTAAGCTAGAAGAAAATTTATATTATGTATTGTATCTTGGTTCTTGCCCCCCAAGAATAACTTTTCATGCCCTATTTATAGATATAGAAACCCTAAATAAAATAATTGAGTCCATCTTAAATTAGGAAATCAAAACCAAAAGGAATCGAATTCCTTTTTATTTTCGGTGAAGCTGTCCGCGTCAATTTTCTTTTGATGTTGTAGCCTTCCATTGTGAGACGTGTACAGTAGAGGTAAATTGAAAATTTCCAATTGCTGCCGCCTTTCCTTATATACATAAATATATTATTTTATTCAATTTAATCCATTAAGTTGTCTGCTTGATTTCCTTCTTCAACCTTCTATCTTTAATTCGTTTTAGCTCCAAACTTTTTTATTTTTCCACTAATTTAATCCTACAAATAAAATATACCATTTAGCACAATTCATAAAATTCATACTCATAAAGGATATATATAAATAATAAATGTGAGGAAATAATGATTAAAAATATGTATTTTTAGTCTCACATCAACACCCCACACTTAAACTTTTGTTCGTCCTCGAGCAAACACTAAAACTCATCCCAAAAAAATCATACTAGCAATGTCATCACTTTGGTTAATACAAACAATTATGTCATATACCAATTTCAAAACATCAAGTAGACTTCTCAATCACTATGCAAGTCATCCAAATAAACAACAAACCTCCTAACCTCGAGGAAGGACTTTGAACTCATCAAATTTAAGTTTGTTCTCCTACTCTCATCAAAGAAAGTTAATGACATCACTTATCTATCATGAAACAAGTGCCCTCACAAGAAGAAATAGTCCACACACTTGAATCAACAGATTGAATATAAATTAAGGACTTGGCATCAAAGAACACTCTCACACTCACAAAGAAAATTCACATGTATGCACAAAGAACCATATGCTTGCCCATTATGTACATCTCCACTAATTAAGCATTCTTGAATAGAATCAAATAGGACTTTAATGGATTGTACTGTAGGTTAGGGGATGGGTAGGAAAGCTATATAATAGTGACTTACACTTACTTAAGCACTTTGCAATTTTAGACTTCATAACCCATTATTTTCTTCTCTTTATTTTCAGCCCTCTCTTTAACAATTATTTCACAAGTAATTCTCATCCTCTCAAAAATGTTTTAATCCTTTTTTTTAAAAAAAAAAAAAGTTTCCCTTCATAATAGCCACCCTCAACTTACGTATTTTACATGCGTTAAGGTGCACAATATCCTTGGAAGGACCAGGGCCATCATCAAAGTAACTTTTTTTTTTTTTATGTCACATTTTTTTTTTCTTTTTTTTTTTCAAAAAGGGCTTATAAGCACTTTGTAGCTATCATTGATTACTCAATCATCCCTTTTTCTCATAATTGATAATTAGAATAAGTCTATGCTATAATGCTCAAGGAAGCAAGATGCAAAAACTAAGGATTCAACAAAATAGTTAAGGGCAAAATATGGCTACCAATAAAAGGCTACAGGCTCAAAAGGGCTAATTAGTGATAAAATATCTGAAAAGGAAAAACTTTACTAGACAAATCAAAGAAAGCCTATTATCATCTCCTAAACAAAGCAACACTTTTTATTTCGTTTCAATGACATGCAGGGCAAGTTCTAGACTAAGATGCAAAACATGGAATAAACAAAGTCTCACCACACATGGAACAAGTATCAATCAAGATGGATCAATTCCACTTCTAAGAGAGACAGGATCATAACAAACTACAAAATAAAATAAGTTATATACAAAGTCACAACCATGAGCTTAGATGTCAAAGAGTCTACATTTTTTTTTAATCAAGCATTCACAAGAAAGTACTACTCAAAAATTAGGCCCAAATAGTAAGTATCACATAACTCAAAAGGGTCTTTTCTTTTCTCTCCAAAAAAAATAAAATAAAATAAAATTTATTCCTAAAAAAAATAAAAAAAAATAAAATAAACACTTGGTTCAAAGGGACTATCCTCAGGAAAAGAACCGAAAACAAAAGCCAAGGAACCCATCCTAAAAAAAAAAGACTCAATAAAACGGTAAAAACTAGGAATTCATTCCTCCACCCCACACTTAACAAGATGATATGTCCCCAAAGCATTAGATAAAATTTAAAACAAGGGTTAGAAAAACTCCCTGAGGCCTTTAGGCCTAGCTAGTAGCATGATCTCTTAATTTTCATCAAGGGTCGTCACCCCACACTTAAGCTCAAACATGCTCCCTCTTTTTCTTGTTCTTTTTTTTTTTTTTTTTTTGTGGATACTCAAACTTCCCCTAATCTGCAAAAAAAACAAGAAAAGAGAAATACCAATGTTCAACAACAGTAAATCAAGGCATATCATTAAGTGACTCATCATATTCATTTAATTAGTATTATCAAATCACACAATTCAACAAGGAAGGAAAATGAAGGCTTTAAAGGCGAACAAAGGTGGTAATCGGCAATTCGCCGAACGTGAAAGGCAAACTCGATCAAGTCTGTCAACTGAGGTTCAAATACCTGAAGCAAGTGAAGGGCGAGCTAAGGAACATATGGCTATTCGCCGAATATGTTTGGCGAGCCCGACTAATGTCGCCAAGTTGATCACGCGTTGGATTTTGGGCTAAATTTTGAGAAATCATAAATAGCCCAAAGGAGAGAGAAAATAGAGGTGATTGTGGAGAAGAATTTCAGTTCCTAACTTTGTATGAGTTTTGGAGACTTAACTTTTGAACTTTTTGAGAAATATTCTTAATTTACAATCTTGTAATTGACAATTGAAGATTCAAATTGAAGTGGGTCTTAAAGATTATTGCATAATTTCAATTCTCCAATTACTGAAATCATAACGGGTATACCTTCTTTTCCTTTTATGATGCTTGGCTAAAATCCCAAATCTAGGGGTGCGATTATGGGGTTGAGTGTTGATTTATTGTAGTGAATTTTGTATCTTGCTATGTTTTATTACTGTAGATTCATGGATTTAATCTAATTAGCATGAGGCAAATTCATAAGTTAAGGTTGCAAAGTTAATCTTAGCGTAGATCCTCGATTGATGCTCGAAAGAGATTAATTGAGATGGACAATTAGTTTAATTCAAACAGAATAGAATATTCCAAGTGGAAAGTTTCTGCTTCTTTTTTCATATTTTTGAAAGAAAATCAATCTTGTAATGAGCTTTTTTTCTAATTTACAGGTGTAAAATATTAAATGAAGGCAGATATACAGTTTCTTTTTTTAACATGAGTAAATAGAGAAAAGAGATACCCAACTAACTGGGTTATACTTCTTAGTTTAGGATTCTTTGTATATAAAGTCTGGCTCTTTTTTTTTTTTGATTTGCACCGGGTGTCCGAGTCTCTTTGAGCCCCGACTAATCCCGGGGGTGCACAGGCCCTCGGCAAGAAGTTTCCCGCAAGTGCACCACGGTTAATTCAGGTTTTACCCAGTCCGATGGCCCTCAGAAATTGTTTGCACCTAGTGGGTTTCGAACTTGAGACCTTGAAAGGGAGCAAACCCCAAGGCTCAAGTCAATTGCCAGCAGGCCAACCCCTGAGGGTTTATATAAAGTCTGGCTCTTGAATTCAAATTTTCCTTGTATGCTCAAAAGTTTAAATTACATGTCTACTGAAAATCAAAGTAGAGCAGTTTCAAAACCTCTTTCTTTCTATCTTTAAGGCAAAGCCGGCCTGAAAGTCGGAACGTATAACTTGTACCAACAAAAAGGCTCAACTGCAACAACTTTGAACCTGAATAATTAGATTAGGCGGTGATTACCAGCTTGTGTATATCATTCAACAGTGATTTCAAATGTCTAACTGCTTATAGCCTTATACAATCACTCAAGCTTTTCAACTCAAAATATAAGTAACCTAACAAAAACTATACTCAAGATCAAAATGTTCAACTACTCCCAACTCTAAAATTTGAAACACTGATTTGTTCCGCGGTAATAATTTCAAGCAAAGCTTAAAAGAAAGGAAAACCGTGAGTGCAAACTTTGAATATCCTCTACTTTGAACTTGAAAATGTCTAGCATCTTCTTGATGTGCACGTGAGCTAGCTTCCAGCATCAAGGATAGTGAAGGTCTTCATCTCACACAAGACCCTCAGAATATATGCACAATGTCATACACAAATCTTTTGTGTGTTAAGGAATTATAGGAATGTATTATAGGATACAACACCATGCAAGTGATGATATGGTAAATGCACATAGAGACCACGCAAGATATGCAAGGACAGTATTGGCACTGATGCTGCCAGTTCATATCTACAAAAGATCTTTAAAAACTTGTTTTGGTTAAGTTATTTCAGAACTTTTCCCCAGAGAAACTTCATCAAAATACCTGTTTTGGTTGAAAAGTGTTCTTAAAAAACATTGAGAACACAAAATCTTACAATATATGCATATATGTTTTTGTTCCGGACATTTTTTTCCTCAACAATGGCAGTTAGTATTTCTTAGGAGAGAGGACGGAAGGTAAAGGATAATATGTTGACAGCTACTCTAACCTGATGATATTTGCAGAGTCATTCCTATCTTGTTGCTATGATAGTAAAACTTGAAAACTTTGACAACATAGTTCAGATAGTTTTATTAAGGGAGGGGAAAAATGTGTAAGTCTTTCATAAGAAGGATACGTCCAGAAGAGCACAAATGACTGCAAAGAGAAGAAACAATGTTAATTGAGTGTCAAACTAAGGGTATAAAGCTAGATTAACAATTTGAAATCATCATGCAAAGATGATAAATTTCTCTCAACAATCAAGCAGTGAAACTGTTATGTTGGATACTATATCGAAACTAAAAGGTAGTTCATAGACTACCAAAACCTAGAAATCGACCCCTTTTCCACAGATTCCCAGGAAAACCTAGTTCTTTATTAGTTACCAAAAAAAAAAACCCTAGAAATCAACACCCATCACCCTAAAAATAATTAAGAAGATCCACAGGAATACTAATAAACATGATTCTAATCAACAAAGTATCACTGAGATAGAAAATAAGTTCCAATAGTTAAGTAACTTAAAGAGAAATTTGAAGAAAGAAAAGTCAAGATGATATGGAAAGAATTCATAACTGGAAAATGAATGAGAAAAAATTTCCAAAAGGGTATTAAAGAAACAGGTAGATAAAATGAAGCAGGATAGACGAACTAACTAGGGCTTCAAAAAAATATTACTCCACTTGTTTCAATTTGTTTGTCATGTTTTGACTTCGCACGGAGTTTAAAAAAGTAAAGACGGTTTTTGAATCTTGTGGTCTTAAATTAAAAATATGTCAAATGCACCAAAATGCCCTTTAATCTTGTGGTCTTAAACATGCCATGTGGAAAGTTGAAATTAAAGAGTTGTCAAAAAAGGAAGAGCAATTCTTTTTTAAATGGACTAAAAACGAAAGTAGGACAAACAAATTGAAATGGGGAGTATGACTTTGAAAGAAAGTACTCCCTCCGTCCCATTTTATGTGGCACTTTTCGGATTTCGAGATTCAAACAAGTCTATCTTGGACCGTAAGTTTTTCATAAATCTTTTAAACATTTTGAATTATCAATTATTATGGCTTATAGTACTTTTTACGTAGTTTACAAATATATAAATTTCATTTCAAAAATTTGAAGATTCCATGCGCAAATTTCCGATCAAACGTAAACTATTTGACTCTCGAAATAAAGAAAAGTGTCACATAAATTGGGACAGAGGGAGTAATTTTTTTACAATATTCTATCATTGTAACCGTTTCTTATGCAGGTGATTGAGCAGGCAGATGAACTATTTCTTGATCAATGATTAGAAACAAAGAATGCACGAAGAAGAGATCTTATTAGAAGTATGAATGCAAAGAAGTACCATAAGCCCGCCAAAAAATCCATCAAGCAAGATTCTGTTCCAACTGTCAAAGTAGGAGTGGATTGAAAACTTGGCCTTCGCAGTGAGTGCTACTGAAGTCATTGCCATGACAAGAAAATAAAAGATAAAATCCTGTCAAGCTATTAAGTCCCAGAATGCCGGCAATGACACCACCAATGATTGCCATGAATGTGCGGCTGAACAAAAGAATGCTCAATATAAATGGAGATATCCAATGACAAGGAAAAAATGCTTAGAAAGACGAAAAGAACCGAATTTTACTTTTTCACATATGATCGACCGCTCGTCTCAATCATATTTTCATTCTTCCTTCGGATCCAACTGTGTGATCAAGTAGTTAAATTTCTTTATAGACAGTTGCAACACAAAGCTTGGATTTATTTTGTTTATCTTTCCTTTTTTTAGATATATAAGTTTATGGAGCTTGGGGTTGTTTTCTTGTAGAGGCAAAATGACAAGGGTAATCCCAAGACTTGCACTAGCACTGAAAACAGGTATTAACTGTTCAATTACTCAAAAAGCTATTACATACTGATCAAAAAGAAATTATTCAAAACTACAACTAATTCATTAATTGAAACCTGAAAAGGTTAATTGCCATTAATATGATTATAAACTGCAGTTCTTGGTTGAGGGTGTTAGGTTGTTTATTTGGTGATTGAGGTACTTGGTACTTGTAGGACTTTACTGAGGCAAAAGAACAGATATTTATAAGGACTATACGCATCTCCTCGAGCCATTACAGGAAAGCATACAGCTACACCAAGGGCAACTCACTTTCTGCTCAAGTGCAAGGAGTACTAGTCTTGGGTGAATAAAAGATAGGAGGAAAAATCAAGGACTGTAACCCAATTGGCCATAATACATACTAATCATACCAATGTAGAAGTGTTATCCCACAAATGAAAAGAAGTTAGCACTAAGGCTACTTTTATGAGGTATGTTGTCTAATTAAACTGATATCATATTTTTTATTCTATATCCTAGAGATGTTCCACCAAAATGACGCCTCAGTGAAGGAGTTAAAGCTACAGGTGCATATAATCCCTAATTTCAACCAGTTGTTCCGTTGGGCTAATTTCAGTGATACACAATTAAGGAGTAAGAGTTAGATTTAGGCTTCTGGAAAGTAGTTAATTCTGTTAGACAGCTAGAGTGAAAGCAGTTAGGCAGTTATAACTGATTTCTATTAGATTAGTGAATTAATAGATGTACATTTCAGTCATTCAATAACTATATAGCATGTAATCAACTCATTGTACTATCATATATGGAAATACAGAATTCTTCCCTATTCCTAAACTATCTTCTTCTCTCTTAATTCTTCTTCTTCTTCAACTGTATTCTCGAGGTTACTCCTGAATCAGTAACTCGATCCTCGAATTCATTGAGAATTCCTGTAATCGAGTAACATTGGCATCAGAGTCATCTATCCTTGGATTTTAATGGCGAAACAAACAAGGTCTGCCGATAATTCTCCAACAGAAATGGGGACTTGGGGCCCCCAAGGCCTAGCTCAAGTGGCAAAAGGTGGAGGATTTGTGGCTTAGGTCGCAGGTTCAACCCCACACCATGCAAAGCGAAGCCCAGTATTTAAGTGGAGAAGGGTAGAGGGGCGGGCCCATTATCCACGAATTTAGAAGGCTGTGATTGGTCCAAAGGACGGGTCACAGACAGATTTCTCGGTTATCAAAAAAAAATAAAAAAATGGGGAATTCGGCAGGGGAAGTTACAAACATGAAGAGATTGGATCAAGTGGTCATGGAGTTGAAGGAACATTTGGTCAGCAATCGAGAATCTGGAAGGGAGACAACTCCTATGCAACAGGACGGTCCTTCAGCTGCAACACTTTTTGAGGAAAGAATTCACAGACCCATGAATCCGACCAATTACAACACTCATAATTCCAATTTTTCAAGGTGGCCGAGAATGGAAGTTTTGAGGTTTTCTGGAGAGGATTTGAGATCTTGGTTGTTCAAGATCGAGCAGTTTTTTTTTTACGCAAAATGTTACTGATGAAGAGAAGGGATCAATTGCAGCCTTGCAACTGGAAGGAGAAGCTATACAGTGGCGTCTCTCTTTTATGAGATATAGCAATACTTACAACCTGCAACTTGGACCGAGAATGTGATGGCCATGGTTGAAAGATTTGGTACCGACTTCGATGACTCTATGGAGGAGATTAAAAAAGATCAAGCAGGTGGGGAGCATAAAGGAGTACCACGCTATGTTTGAGAGACATCTGACTAGGATGAAGCTTTCATAGGAAAATGCTATTAGTTGTTTCATTGGAGGGTTGAAGTATGAATTAAATATTGTTGTGAAGATAACCAATTCATATCATTGTCTCAGGCTTATAAAAGTGCAAGACTAGAGGAGGCCTATATTGCTGCGACAAGGCAACCAACTGGACTTCAGAGTTTCAATTCCTCTAGGAGGATAAATGATCATAGAATGCAGAGTAAACAAGGGTTATTGCCAACATCAAGCACTAGTTACTCAGGGCCACACAAAGGTGTTAATAGGAAGACCTTGAGTATGGAAGAGATGAATGACAGAAGAACTACGGGCCTTTGTTATTTTTGTGATGAAAAATATGTTTTTGGGCACAAATGCAAGAACGTTAAGCAATTATATCTGCTAGAGATAGAAGAACAAGAAGGAATGGAGGTAGATCCAGTAATAGAGTTGGATGGGCCATTGGAGGGACAAGAACGGGAACTTGAAAATCATTGGAGCAACTAGAAATCTCTATTCATGCCTTGAATGGTTCTTTGGGATTGAGGACATTGGTTACCACTTAGAAAGCCATTGCACATCTTAATTGATACAGGAAGTTCACACAACTTCAATGATTGAGCTAGTCAAGCAGTTAGGGTGCCAGATCAAATCTATTCGTCCTGAAAGGGTTGCAGCAGCCATTGGAAATGATATGCAAGTAAACAAAATGTGCACCATTTCTTGGTTATTACAAGGTGCTAAGTTTTCAACTGATTTCTTGTTATTACCACTAAGTTCTTGTGGAGTGGTTTTGGGTGTTTAGTGGTTGTTGACTTTAGGAGATATCAAAATGAATTTTCGTAAGCTCACAATGGAATTTTATTACAAAGGGAAGAAGCATTGTCTTAGAGGCGCAGGGAGCCAGATTACAACGAGCTGGGAAGTTGGCTAAAATCTCAGGTAATCAGTCTCAAAAGCGCGCTCAAAGCGCGAAGCGAGGCAAGGCGCACTTGTTGCGCTTTTATGCTCTGAAGCGAGGCGCTACTGAAAAAGCAAGCGCTTCAGCAGTAGAAGTGAGAAGTGGGCTTAAAGAAAAGGCAACAAAAAGCTCGCTTAAATGAAAAAGGAGCTAGTTAGGGTTTTTAAAATAAAATTGTATGTTTTTTTTAATTTCTGAAAATATACTTGGGTTGCTGTGACTTCCAATTGTTTTCCATCCGACTGCTGCGAGTTGCAACTTCTCTTTAGGTTAGTTCTCTTCTTCTCTTTGATCGACTACTACTCTGATTTTTTCTATTGTTGTATGTTGGTTGATGCTCTGTTCTATCTTTATTTTTTTTCCTTAGTTTTTTTGTTACCGAGTTACACTTCTCTTTTTTGCTTGTAGTAAGCTGTATTTTCTTATTCAATGTCACAAAAAAGGAATCCGACTTGGGCGTATGAAACTCTTATGGGCAGTAACACAAAAGTCAAATGTGTCTTTTGTGATATGACATACAATGGCGGAATATTTCCTCACAAAAAGCATCTTATTGGTGGTTATAGAGATGTAAAAGTATGTCCGAAGGTCCCGGATAGTGTGAAGGAAGAGATCAAAGAGTATTTGCTGGAAAAAAAATGAATTTAAAACTCAAATGACCATGAAGCATCCATGGTTAATGTTCTTGATGATGATGAAATGGATGTTGATGAAGTTGAAGTGAATATGCCAATGGGCCTCCCTCAAAATATCAAAAAGAAGTCTTCAAGTAGTGAGAGTGGGTCCACCAATAGCAATGTCAAGGGTCCTATAAATCTCTATTTCTCGCAAAAACCAAATGAAAACAGAAAATGTGGGCCTATTGATTTAGAATCTTCTAGGAAGATTTTAAGGGATCCTGGTATATCTACTTTTGCTAGCTGAATGTATGATGCAGGACTTCCTTTCAATTGTGTTAATTACACCGAGAGTTTTGGTGAATTCATTGAGGCAGTCGGCCAATATGATCCTAGAATGAAGCCCCCCACCTATCATGAGGTAAGAATTCCTTTTCTAAAAAAGGAGGTGGAAAAGCCAAACAAGATTGTAGAAGAGCATGAGGTTCAATGGAAAACGTATGGTTGTTCCATTATGATGGATAAATGGACAACAAGAAAAAATGGTCATTAATGTTTGGTGAATTCGCCAAGAGGGAGTGTGTTCCTTGAATCTTATGATGCTAGTGACTCTTCTACTGATTCTAATAAGATGTTTAACTTGTTGAGAATACTATCTTGAAGATAGGCAAGAAAAATGTGGTACAAGTTGTGACTGATAATGCAAGTCACCCGCTTTTTTGTTCTCACTTGCATTATCAGCCACAACTTGTACCACATTTTCCTTGCCTATCTTCAAGATAGTCTTCTCAAACAAGTTAAACATCTTATTATAATCAGTAGAAGAGTCACTCCCATCATAAGATTCAAGGAACACACTCCCTCTTGGCGAATTCACCAAAACATTAGTGACCATTTCCCATTTCTTGTTGTCCATTTATCCATCACAATGGAACAGCCATACGTTTTCCATTGAACCTTGTATTCTTCTACAATCTTGTTTGTCTTTTACACCTTCTTTTTTAGAAAATCAACTCTTACCTCACGATAGGTGGGGGGCTTCATTCCAGGGCCATATTGTCCTATTGCCACAATGAATTCACCAAAACTCTCGTTGTAATTAACACAATTAAAAGGAAGCGTTGCATCATACATCCACCTAGCAAAAGCAGATACAGCATGATCCCTTAAAATCTTCTTAGAAGCCTCTAAATCAATAGGTCCACCTTTTCCCTTTTCATTTGGTTTTTGCGAGAAATAGAGATTTATAGGACCCTTGACATTGCTATTGGTGGATGACCCACTCCCACTACTTGGAGGCTTCTTTTGACATTTTGAGGGAGGCCCAATCGGCATATTCACTTCAACTTCATTATCATCCATTTCATCATCATCAACAAGATTAACCATGGATGCTTCATGGTTCATTTGAGTTTAAACTCATTTTTTTCAGCTAATACTCTTTGATCTCTTCCTTCACACTATCCAGGACCTTCAGACATACTTTTACATCTCTATAACCACCAATAAGATGCTTTTTGTGACAAAATATTCCGCCATTGTATGTCACATCACAAAAGATACATTTGACTTTTGTGATACTTCCCATACGAGTTCCATACGCCCAAGCAGGATCCCTTTTTTGTGACATTGAATAAGAAAATATAACTTTACTACAAGCAAAATAAAGAAGAGTAACTAAGTAACAAAACAGCAAATAAAGTAAGGAAAAAATATAAAGATAGAACAGAGCAGCAACCAGCATACAAAAATAGAAAAAAAAACATAGTAGTGACCAAAGAGAAGAGAAAAAACAGAGCAACACTGCACTGCAGCAGTCAACAACCTCGCAGCAATCGCAGCCGGAAGAGTAGAAGAGAAGAGAAGAGAAGAGAACTAACCTCGCAGCAGTCGGAGGGAAATAATTGGAAGTCGCAGAAGTCAAAGCAGCCCAGTATATTTTCAAAAAAAAATTAAAAACTTGCAATTTTTTATTAAAAAAAACCCCTAATTTGTGCCTTTTTCATTTAAGCGCACTTGTTCTCACCTTTTCTTTAAGCACGCTTCTCGCTTCAGCAGTTGAAGCACTCGCTTTTTAATCATCGCCTCGCTTCAGAGCATAAAGATATAGTGAGTGCGCCTCGCCTCACTTCGCGCTTAAAGCGCGCTTTTTGTCGTTTTTCACAACACTGGTACCCTCTGTGAAGAAGGATATCATTGAAGGGTTAGTACAACAAATGCTAGATCAAGGGATAATTCAGTCTAGTTGTAG
The DNA here is from genome assembly GCF_019186545.1 of Solanum stenotomum. Lineage (NCBI taxonomy): Eukaryota > Viridiplantae > Streptophyta > Magnoliopsida > Solanales > Solanaceae > Solanum > Solanum stenotomum. The sequence continues at coordinate 36,144,839 of NC_064290.1, forward strand.
CTCATTTGCTGCCCTTGTGGTTTTGGTTGGAAAAAAGGATGGCTCTTGGAGGATGTGTGTGGATTATCGGGACTTAAACAAATACATTGTAAAGAATAAATTTCCTATACCTATTGTAGAGGATTTATTAGATGAGCTTGGAGGATGTAAAATTTATTCTAAAATTGACGTGATATCAGGTTATCACCAACTGAGAATGGCAGTAGAAGACATATCAAAGACAACTTTTAGACGCATTTAGGTCATTTTGGATACCTGTGATGCCCTTTGGGTTTATCAAAAGCTCCTGCCACATTTCAAGGACTTATGAACTCTTGTCTTTCATTCCTTTTTTAAGTTAGTTTGTGTTGGTTTTCCTTGATGATATTCTCACTTATAGCAAGTGTATGGACGATCATTTGAAGCACCTCATGGCTATTTTTGAAGTAATGCAGCAACATCAATTGTATGCTAAGGCAAGTAAATGTTTCTTTAGGGTGTTGAAAATAGTGTACTTGGGACACTTCATTATTGAACATGGCGTATCTACTAATCCTCAGAAGGTTGAGGTTGTAAAAACCTATGTTGCTCGGACTCTTCAAAAATGCCAACGGGTGCGTGTTGAATTCGCCAAAAGTAGTGTATTTTTGAAGAATCCGAGACGGGTGCGGCATCAAAAGTGAAGAGTCCGCGCAACTGAGGTAAAAACTGGCCTACCCTTACTACTCTTGAATAGTTGAGAGGGTTTTAGGGACTAGCTGGTTATTATAGAAGGTTTATTCAAGGGTTTGGTATCATTTGTAAACCATTAACAGATCTCTTGAGGAAAGGTGGTTTTAAATGGTCTACAGAGGCAAATGTTGCTTTAGCACAACTGAAGGACAAGTTGACTAAGTCTCCAATGTTAGCACTGCCTTATGCAACTAAGACATTTATTGTAGACATTGATGCTAGTGGAAGTAGTATTGGGGTAGTTCTCATGCAGGAGGGCCACCCCATTACTTTTATTAGCAAGGCTCTTTCTCCTAGGCATAGGGCCTGCCTTTGACAGTATATGTTAGAGAGTTGCTAGCTATTGTACATGCTATCACTACATGGTCACAATATTTACTTGGGCAGAATTTTGTAATTAGAACTTATCAGAAGACATTAAAGTTCGTGATGGAACAGAAGTTGCATACTAATTCTCAGTTGTTGTGGCTTACCAAACTTATACCATTTGATTACACTATTGAGTAAAAAACAGGACTTGAGAACAAAGTGGCAGATGCACATTCAAGAGTCATTGGGCTGACTTATTGGCTCTAGTCATTTCTCCTACCAAACTGGTCTTTTTCAGGCTATTGCGGATAGCTGGACTTCAGATCGAGAGCTCAAACAGCTCATTGAAAAATTACAAGCAAACCCTAATACTCAAGCATTTCACTTGGATACAAGGTCAATTGCAGAGAAAGAGAAAACTGGTCATTGGAAAAGTGCAAAGTTTAAGGACTGACATTACGACTTTATGACATGCTAGTCCACGTGGGGGTCATTCAGGTGTTGAAGCTACTCTCAAAAGACTACTGACATTGTTCTATTGGAAAAATATGAGAAAGGAGGTGAAAGAATTTATACAAAAGTGTGATGTGTGCCAGAGAAACAAATCAAACTTAGCTGCTTACCCTGGCCTCCTACAACCATTGCCAATTTCTGACATAGTTTGGTCCCAAATGGATTTTATTGATGGTCTACCTAAGTCACAGGGTTATGAAGTAATCTTGGTGGTAGTGGATAGACACAGCAAATATGGCCATTTCCTTCCACTCAAACACCCTTATACAGCTCAATTAGTTGCTAAGGTGTTTTTGGACACAATTGTTAGACTGCATGTATTGCCTGATGCAATTACTAGTGATAGAGATGTTGTCTTCTTGAGTTCCTTTTGGCAGGAACTTTTTACATTTCACATTGGAAGAAATTCTCTTGCATACTTCTTCAGTAAATCACCCTTAGTGCGATGGCCAAACTGAGGTACTCAAAAGATGCCTAGAGACCTACCTGAGGTGTTATTGCAATGATGATGCTTCCAACTGGTTTTCTTACTTACCAAGGGCTGAGTGTTGGTATAATACATGTCATCATTCAACAATTCAGACAACTCCTTATGAAGCTCTATATGGCAGACCTCCCACGCTGCACTCTCTTATCTACTAGGTGAATCAGCTTTTGCTGAAGTTGATGGTACATTGGTAAATAAAGAGCTTAGACTTCAACTAAAACATCACTTAAGGAGGGCTCAGCTCAGAATGAAACAACAAGCTGACTCTCATAGAAGTGATAGACATTTTGATGTAGGGGATTGGGTGTATTTCACCTTATAAGCAAGCCACAATTTCTAACCATTTGTCCCACAAGTTAGTTGCCATGTATATGGCCCATTCCAGATTATTAGAAGAGTTGGTCCAGTAGCTTACACTCTCTAGTTGCCTACTTCTGTCAAAGTACATCCCACGATTGATGTGTCATTGTTAAGGAGATGCTATGAAGTGCCTTCTCAGATATCTCATCCTCCTACTATTGATTTGGCCAATCATCGTTGTCCTGACCCTGAGATGGTGTTGCAAAGGACAATTGTTAAGAGGGGAAACAAGGTTGTGGCTCAATTGTTGGTTAAGTGGTTTGGACTACCTGCAGAGCTACCTGGGAGTTTCCAACTGTTTTGAAGACAAGATTTCCCTTGTTTGATCCTTGAGGACAAGGATCTTTTACTAGGAGGGAGTACTGATACACAATTAAGGAGTTAGAGTTAGATTTAGGCTTCCGGAAAGTAGTTAATTCTGTTAGACAGCTACAGTGAAAGCAGTTGGGCAGTTCTAACTGATTTCTGTTAGATTAGTGAATCAATAGTTGTATATCTTGGCTAGTCAATTACTATATAGCTTGTAATCAACTCATTGCATATATGGAAATACAGAATTCTTCTCTCTTCCTAAACTCTCTTCTTCTTCAACTGTATTCTCAAGGTTACTCCTGAAACAGTAACTCGATCCTCTAATTCATTGGGAATTCCTGTAATCGAGTAACAATCAGTCTGCTCACATGACTGAGGATGAAATTCACATCGACAGTCTGTATCAATTTACGTCGAGACTTTATAAAAAAATCAGCTAAATTATTACTAGACAAAATCATCAAGAAACAGCAAGGAACGATAATTTCACTCCACCTTAATACGGTGTCAAACTAAAGCCAACCTGTACAGAATAACTTTCATGTTGTTTTGCATATTCTCAGCATTGAAAGTCGGCAAATCATCCATACCGCTGCTCGACTTTTCTGTAGATCGAGAAGAATTGAACTTTTGTGGTCACTCAGATTGCATTCATCAACACAACAAAGCAATTTACCTACAAGATAATATAATACATAAATATTCAGATGCTCTTCCATTGAGTTCAATTCAAACTCTTTCAGTTACAATCAATTGATTGTATGATCATAATGTAAGAATTTCAAACTATCTCAGTTGGTAAAAACACTGAATTCAACCAACACAACAGAAAAAAGGTCCTATAAATAAATAAAGTTGAAGGTTTGTTCAAAATCACAAAGCAAAAATCCCCAAATTCAGTTCGCTCAAACACATAAAAACAGACAAACCAAACAAATCTGATGAAGGCGATGTAAAATGTTAATTGTGAGAAGCACCGTATTAAGAAGCAATGGCAGAATGAAGTCTGCAACAACCCTGGCTCAACCTCCTTGTACTAAATAGGGTGAAGTACTCTCCCAATCAAATTAATTACTTGTAGATTTCCTTAGGTTAATCAAAGTAAATATATTTTCAAGATTAATTAATTAATCAATCAAGGGTATAATGGGAAAAATATGGCAATTTATGCATTTTTTTTCCCTCCCGAGAAGCTCCCACCCCTTTTACTTTCTTGATGACTCGAACTCGCAACCTTCAGCTTGGAAGTGAGGGTGCTTACCATCCGAGCAACTCTCTCTCGTCTGGTAATTTATGCATAAATTTTATAAAATGACATATATTGTGGTTCAACTATTTTAAAAAATGGGTGACTTATAATATGGGACGAAGGGAGTACAAGAAATATTATATTGTCAACTGAAAAAAAAATATTAATTATTAAATTATATATATATATATATATATATATATATATATATATAAGTATAGACCACATATTCCAATGAGCCCCCTCTGGGTTTCTTCTTTGGATTTCACGTCTAGTGCAAAACCTAACTTAAAAATTTATTATAAATATACGATAAAGATTTAGACCTTGTTCAGTCCGTTGAAATCAAATGGTGTCAGTTTGGATGATGATTGATACGGTTGTTTCAATTCAACACAAGTAATCATAAAAAATTAATACAAAAGATAAAAGATTCATTTATATACTAATAGGTCTGCTAAATTCAAATTGAGATTTTAAGAATTAAAACCTAGGAAGCAAAAAAGGAAACGAATTTGTCTTTAACCCGGGCTCTCAAACACTTAGAGCCAATTGGATTGGCTTAAAAAAGTAATTTTTAAGTCAAAAATAAAAAATTAAATTGAAATAACTTTTAAGTTAGAAAATAAAAAGTAGGGGGAGACTTTTTGATTTCTGACTTACTTTAAGTTATTTTTTACTTTATCAAACACTTTGTAACTTATTTTAAGTCATTTTTGACTTATTTTAAGTCATTTTTTATATTTGCCAAACAAAGTCAAAAACTGACTTAAAAGTAAATTTAACCGACTTTTAAGTCAATCCAAACAGGCTCTTAATTATGACACTGCTAATTTCTCTTCTTTCTTTTTTCATAGCAAATTTTTTTTTAATGGACTCTGTTGTGGCCCTATTTGGGGGAAAATGTATCATTGAAAAACTAGTCTTCATTTTAGTTTATATCTACCTTTTGTTTTTATTTAATTTTAAAAGAAAATTGTTAGTTTGGACAACTAAATTTTATTAAAAGAAAATGTGAATTATATTAAATTTAAGATATAATAGTTTAAATAAATATTATTATCTAATATATTTATATTAAATATTTAAGTTTAATAAATATAAATTTAATTAAAATTTAGTTTCATTAGGTTAATTTATTGATTTGGCTATAAATGATGAGTCTGTTTTGTTTGGCCAAAGATACCATATTCTAGAGATTTAGTTTGGAGGAGAAGATGATACACAATTTTGGCATAATATTTTCAAAGTTTATACTTTTAAGTTTTAATTTCTTCATTAAATAGTTCAAAAATATTTTATTTTTTGCAATTTTAATTTAATTTATTGATAATTTGATTTGTTAAAATATTTGAAATTTTTTCTGTTTATGTTAAATTTTACTTAGTCTTGATTATCACTGCAGTTTTTTCCACTGTCCATTGAATATAAACAAATTATTGTTTCAGTTTTATCAAATCAAATTTTTTTTGGTTAAATTTCATTTTTACATGGCATTAAATACATTTATTTTAGCACATATGAATACATTGAAACACAGATAAAGTATTTCAAACCGTCCATAAAAATATTATAATATTAGTAAGAATCTGCACAACTAAATTAAGGTAAAGAATATCAATTAATAAAATAATAATATATACAATCAGACAATTAGAAAATAGTTATGTTAAAGGATAGAAATGTATCATCCTCAATCATGTATCAATACTATCATTAAAAAAACATGTAAAAATCTGACCGAAACTAAATAAGACAAAAATAATCATGCTATTTTACCTCATAGGAATCACATACATACAATAAAAAAGACAGTAAGACACAATTAAGGATAGAAGACCACCAAATTTACTAAAATTATATAAATAAGAATTCCAAGTATAAAATCAATAATCTATCAATTAAGTTATCACAATAAATCAAAAAAAAGTTCGAGTAAATTACGCTGATCCAGCAATGTAAGAAACACACCTAATTAAATTTCTCTAGAAGCTTAAGTTAATAAATCAACTCAATTTAAAATAAGTAAACAGAATTAATTATAGGGATAATCAATGAATTTACACATCAATAATTAACAAAGAATCCACAAGTATTTGTAGAAGATTTAAAGCTGTTTAGAAATGATTTCATGGAGAGCGGTCAAGGGAAGAAGCAGATTTCATTCAAACAGATGAAAACATGTGACCTTTTAACAAGAACTAAGATGCATAAGCTTAGGGATTACAAAGAATCATAAACAACAATACTCATAGGATCACAAAACTTATAGATCATTTTTGAGAGGAAAATTGCTACTTAATTAATAAAATACTACACATATTAAATGATTTATATAAAAATAAACACACTTAAATATTTTAAGTGTTTAAATAAATACATAAAATAATCATTTCAAACTTTAATTATCGATAAATAAAATAATAATAATATTTGTAAATTACGAATAGTAAATTATATAATTATTTAGCCAAAAATAATTTAAACTTTAAACACGCAATAAAAGAAATAGGTTTTAAATATGTATGTAATTAAATAGCAATTTAGATAGGGTTATAGGTCGGTCAAAATTGGATATATACAATTGCCCCTTGTTTGCTTGAGAATGAAGGATGAATTATCGGGCAAACAACGTTGACTAAGTAGTTGATTTTGTCCGACTAACGAAAAAATGTTAATGGGATCAATTGAAATGATGTATGGTTGAGAAAAATGGTATAGCCGAGACTTTGGTTTTAAGTCGCCTACATATCTCTGGTATTACGAGATTCAGACCGTGTGTAGTTCTAAATTTAGGAATGAACAAAGTTCCTAAAATTGAAACAATGGTATGAGATTCACACATAGGCGATATCATCTTGAATAGATAAGATTAGAGCTCGATGTGGAATGAATAGCGTAAGAAACGACTAAGTTATGGGAGCAAAGATCGTATGACTGGTGCGAAAAGTTGAGAAAGTTTTTGTTGTGATAGATATATATAAGTATGAAAGTCGCATATGAAAGAGCAGTTGATCTCGTTTGCAATCTGTCAGTCTCTACAAATCTGTAGCTTGAGACAGGATTCAATAAAATTATTAAGACAGATACATCAATTACATGGTAAAAATAATTTATAAACATGATAAATTTTCTTATATAGACTATGATATTTTCCTTAAGATGATGAGGATGATATCTTAGGCTAAGATGTATAGGGCAATGACTCGCGAAACTTAAATCATCGGTCATGAAAATGGTGTCCCATGAAAAATGATGCCCTTAGACTATGACACTTTCATATCATGATAAGTAGAAATTAAATTCTTAGGCCATGAGATGATGTCCGCGGGTCATGAAAGATGGTGTCTTTAGACCATGACACCTTTGAAACATAAATAATGAGTAAAGAGAGTATATTTGTTTCGATGTAATTTGGGAATTAAGTGATACTTGTGGCTTGATTCTATAGAAACTCCATATATATGTATTCATTGGGCTGCATGTGATTTCCATGACTTGGTTCAACAATATTTCCAATATAGTTATCGAGCTCAATATAGATTCAATTTTATGGCACAATACAATGCTCGGGCACATACAATTATCTAGCACAACGCAATGCTCTGGCACATGCAATTCTAGGGCCGGGCACGATGCAATTTTCAGACACAAATGCAATTTTCGGACTCATGCAATTATCGGCACAATGTAATTCTCGGGTACAATGCAATATTCGGGCACATGCAATATCTCGGGTGCAATGCATTTTTTGGGCATATGTAATTTTCGGGCACAATACAATTCTTGGGACGATGTAATTTTTGGGCATAATGCAATCTTCGGGCACATGCAATTTTTTGGACACAAATGTAATATTCGGGCACATGTAATTTTTCAGGCACATGCAATCTTGGGGCACAATGCAATATCTCAGGCACATGCAATCTCCAAGTTCATGCAATTTTTTGGGCATAATAGTTGAGAGCATAAAGCAACTTAGAAAACATTAGATGCTTTAGCTTGTGTTTTATAGCCTCATAGTTATTGTTTGCTCCCTTTAGGGGATGTTTTATGTCGTTCTCCTTGTGATGATGCTTGTGACCTAGGTGGCTCATTGTGGTCGTTGGTTGGTTCTAGTTGTGCACAGTCTGGGACTGGAGCTATGTGATTAGAGTAGGGCGCTGCCCCATGAGTTTTCTCCTCGTTTATTTATTTGAAATTTCTTTTATCTCCCTTTTCTTGTTGATTAGAGATGGGCAAGTTGTATCCTTATTGAGCTTATGATTATACTGTTGGGCCCGAGGTCGTATGTGAGGACCACTTGGATCCCATGCTAGTACTCTCTGCATTGGTAGCGTGGTTTCATTGGCTGTATAATTATTTGATTTTGAGTTTCTTGCTTGAATGCTTGTGATTGCATGCATTGCATTGTTTGCTCATTTTCATGAATTTTATGGTACGATCCCAACCCATGCATTGGCATATTTATTATTCTTGATGAAATATTGTTTTACTCACTTTTCATTCTAAACTTCTTTTAACGGGACTCATACCACCTGGATATTGTAGGTGTTAGAATTCTTAGTTTAGGTTGTGGCTTCACTTGTGGCTTAGATGATGTTACTTATCCTTGTTAGGATTTATTCGTGGTGGCCTTAGACTTGGATGGACATTAGATTCTTTAGGTTGTGTTTTATCGCCTCGTACCTATGATTTGCTCCCTTTAGGGCTTGTTTTTTGTCGTTTTTCTTGCGTTGATGCCTGTGACCTTGGTGGTTCTTCGTAGCCGTGGGTTGGTCCTAGCTTTGCTTTGTCTAGGACTTGAGCGGTGTGATTGGGGTAGGGCATCGTCCCTTGGGTTTGCTCCCCTTTTACACTCTATTTGGATCATTGCTACCAATTGCATTGTATTGTATTGTTACCAATTATACAATGTTTGTTTTGAATGTTACTTAAAATGTATTGTATTGTACTGTTAAATTTCGTTGTTACGTAACAATGAAAACCCTCATTTTATAGAACAACCGATTTGGTGAGTTCTCATTGTTACTTAATTTCTTTTTCTAATTATATCCTTATTTAATATTTCATAATATTGTTTTACCCTTTACCCAATATTATTTAATCCCAATCAAACCTCCTACCTTAGAATAATTAAGGACATTTTAGTAAATTTATAAATTATAATACAGTACGATGCAGTCAAACCAAACAATAAAAATGTTATTAAACAACAACAAACAATATAGTCTAGCCAAACATTGTATCTACCATATAGTACAATACAATACAGTACAATTCTATACAATACATTATGAAACAATGGGTAACAATGATCCAAACAAAGTGTTACTTGTCACAACCCTTTTTCGCGCACGACAGAAGGGTTTTTTCCAATTAAAGTGACGTTATTGATTAGAGATTATTTTTTATTTTTCAGAGTCGCCACTTGAAATTTAGTTATGGTGTTCCAAGTCACCTTTTTTATATCCCTAATCAAAAGAAAATGACTCTTTATTATGATCTGCGAACTAGAAATTTGGGTAAGGAATTTTGTTGACCGACGGGAAGGTATTAGGCATCCCTCGAGTCCCGTGGTTCTAGCACGGTCGCTTTTTATTGACTTATACTTACTTTAAAATATTGTTGGATATATTATTTCAGGCCATGGTTTGCTCGCATGTTTTAATTGTTGAACTTTATTGGGTCTCAGCCTAGATGCGTAACTGCACTCTTGATCTTGACATTTAGAGACATATTTGTCTTCTTTGCATCACCTAATAATCTATTTTTTCTATAAGTCTCTACTTTAAATTAATAAAATTTAATTATATTATTGGACAAGGTGCATCACTGCATCCTTGATTTTTTTTAATGTCTCAAAAAGATGCGCAACCACATTCTTAATCGAAACAAATAATTTTAACGTACCTAAAAGTTTGTCTAATGTTAAAAGAAAATACTTAGTCTTTATAAAGAAAAATCAAATAAAATAAAATACAAAAATTCTAGGATAAAATTTTGGATCATATTCATATCTTTTTGTTTTATATTTTAATAGTTTTATTACTATTAAAATTAACGTCAAAATTAAGTATACATTTTCTAATCAAACAAAACAATAACGAATTGTAAAAAAATAAATCTTATTTTTTGTTTCATAAAATAAAACAACAATAATTTGTTTATTTATTTGTTTTTTTTAGCCTAACTATACCTACTTTATCATTATTATCAAAATCAAGACAAGAACAATGTTACGACCCATTTATTTTTAAGAGATCACAACTAACAAATAAAAATAAATAAATAAATAAATGAATAAATAAAAAATCATCGATTAAAGCTACCTTTACTCATGAAATAGAGATATAACAACTAACAAATTAATCATTTCAATCAAATTCATGAAAGAAACATAATATAAGAAAACTTGTCATAAAATTACATCAAATTCCATAAATAAATTAAAGAGAAGGAAAAGTTGAATACCGCAAAATCTTGATAGAACCTCGATTAGAACACCCACCAAGTTTTTGTAGGTGATTTGTGATGGTATATGTGTTGTGTTTAAATAAAGTAGTAATGAAAAAGGAAAAAAAATATGTGAATCTATTGATGAATTTTGGAAGAAAAGTAGACTAAAAATAAAATGAATTCCTCTTTTTCCTTTTCCTGCGTGAATGTTTATGTGCGTGCAACGTGTTTTTTCCTTTGTTGCTGTTTTTTTTTTGTGTCCGTGTGTGTGTTGTGTTTTTTATAGGTTTGTGCGTGTTGTTTTTTGTATCTGTGGGAAGTGTTGTGTTTAGGAATCGTGTAGGTGTCTATGTAGTGTGCAGATGGGGTTTTTGTAGTGTTCTTTTACATGTAGTAGCTGGGTGTATAGTGGTGTAGGGGTTGAGGGGAGTGGGGTGGAGTAATGCAGTGTGGGGGGTAGAGTAGCGGGGTTAATGGGTAGGTATATAAATATAAAATATAATAATTAAAAATATTAACTAACTATTTTATATTAATATAAATATAAGAAAAGTTAAATAGCTAATTAAAAAATATAATTAAAAAACACTAGTTTATTTATTAAATCTAAATTAAAAGAAAATATTTATTTTTTGTAATTTTCCATTTCATTTTTAAACAATTAAAAATAAAACTTTCATTAAAAAGTGATTATATTTTTGTTGTTTTCAAACATTTTAAAATAAACTTAATAAAATAAGATAAAACTCAAAATATTTAATTTAGATTTATAAAATTTTTAAGCTCTAAAGATTGTGTAAAATTTTAGGTTCGATCAAAAATTTCGTGTCTACAGTTTGCCCCCCTTTGACTGGAAACACGAAGAGTTTTTAGACAAAGAAGTAGACAATGAGACAAGTTTTGACCGAACTCTTATTTGAAAAAAAATAATATGCGATCGAGTACTTGTTTTAGACATCCTACATATCTCGGGTTATAAGGGAATATGGTCGCATGTAGTTCTAGGAGATGAGATGATGAGATGATGAGTTGGAAGTTAAGTGAGGTTCCAGGTCGCGACTCTTATCCTTACAAAAAAATGAAAGCTAATAGTCAAAAGGAAAATAAAAGTACAAGATCCTATCTATGTAGCTTCTCTTGAGTCTTCACTTGAGTCTTGACTTTCAGATATCACCTTGATTTTTTGGGTGAGTATCTTGATCTTGAATTGAATTCGATGCTTAACTTGTCACTTAGAGTGAGATTTTGGCACTCTTCAAAATGACAATTTGAATATTATGTTCTTGAATGACTACATATTTTCTTGATCAGAAGCTGAATAGAAATAGATGTCAGGAAGTCAAACTGCTATATGCATTGAAGAAGCTGATTCTAGCTATCATGGGATTGATCATTCTGAAAAGAGTTAAAACTTTGTTCCTGAATTTCAAATCCATTTTTCGCTTGAAGAAACCTGAAAACCATCACAAACAAAAGAAATAAATAGAATTTTTGCCTCAGTTTTCACTGGAAATTTTTTGTGAGTTATTAGCAAATGTGAATTAAAGAAAAACAAACTCAGACTAGGAAGTGTTTATCCTAGGAGAAAATTAAAATAAAGGTCTCAGGCTAGAAAGTGTTTATCCTAGGAGAAAATAAAAAATAACAATCTCAGACTAGAAGTATTTATCTTAGGAGAAAATAAAAAATAACAATCTCAGACTAGAAAGTGTTTATCCTAGGAGAAAATAACTAAAACCCAGTATGTAGGAAGGTCCTGCTAATCCCATTGTCCAAGAGGGTCCTGCTAATCCCATTATGTAGAAGGGTCGTGCTAATCTAATTCCCATTGTATAGCAAGAATCAGGTCAAACGTAGTTCATGATAAATCAAAAAATTACTTTTTTTTCTTGATTTTTCCTACAGTAGACATCATTTGAGAAATGAATTTGTTCATGGCTGACAATGTTTTTACTTTAGTTGGTACTAACAATTAGTATGATGCATATGAATCACTTTCAACTACTTTCAAACAAATTTGAGTCAACTCTGAGTAATCCATATAGTTTAAAATGGTATCTCAAACATATTTAAGTATTTACAAGATCGGTTCCTCTTGCATAAATTAAGGGATTAGAATTATTCATATCATCATGCTTCAAGTGCCCTCACAACAAATGAAGTGCTACTTCACACATAATAGAAATGTTTTGATCTTAAGACATTTTAGAAGTCACTCACACTCAGAAAAATGTCGAATGCATGAGATTGAGATGCTATATGCTTGGCCCTTATGCAGGTATCCACTAATGAGAAAACATCAAAAATGAGATCAAATAGGACTTGTCATTGGCATGTAATTTAGGCTTTGGAAAAGGTAGGATATTCATTTGGGATAAAATAGTTATTTCCTCCTAAAAATTTGCACAATGCTTTCAATATTTTTTCATTTTCGCATTTGACCTTTGTTTTTTGAAAGCTTCATCTCATTTATTTTCTTCTTTTTTTTCACATTTTTCTCTCCTTTTCATTGAAGGTTTTTAATTTTCATTTTTCTGTCTAGCTTTTCTTTGTCATTTTTTTTGGACATTCACATATTTGACTTTTTCACTTTGTTACCCAACTTTGATCTTTGACACTGTGTAGATAATTGATAGTACATTCAAGGAGGTGAGATTAAGGAAAAATGCATTTATGCACTCAAAAGGATATAGACTAAGATGTGGTTATTCAATTAAAAAAGCTTTATGCTCAAAATGGAATAACATGTCATTTGGTAGGCTTGAAAGGCACAATCGGATCAAAGAGACAATATAATCTTTTCCCAAGTTAAATGTTGTCCAACATTTCGCCTCAACCTACATTCGGGCCAAGTTCTAGATTAACAAACTCATGCCTTTGAATTTTATATACAAAGCTTACCACACAATGCACATGAAACATGAGTTCAAATTTGTTATAGCCTTAACTTTAAGCAAAACAGTTTCTCAAGTATGACATAAATATATCAAGAGATACCAAAAGAAGTCTATAGGTCACAACAAAGTTGGTCTGACTTGCCAAATAGTTTAACACTTTATTATTTTTTCTTATGCACACTCCTAAGTATGTTGGTACCAATCAAGTATTTTTTCTAAATAAAAAAAATCCTTTTTTTACCCCAGTTTTTGTGACGAGAACTCTTTAGATTTTTCCTTGATTGGACTGAACCGCAAAATAAGGTTGCCTACGTATCTTGTCAAAGCAAAAATCGGGTCAAACGTAGTTCAGAAATATGAGTAAAATTACTTTTTTGTTTTTTTTAAGGACAAATCCTTTTTTTAAGAATAGATAAACAAATAATTTTTTAAAATAAGAATTAGGAATTTTTTTGAATTTTTAAATAAGAATGACCGAACTCGAGGAAGGTTGTCTACGTATCTCATCGAGGTGAGAATCAGATGTGCGTAGTTCATTCAGATTGAACTTTCCAAAGTATTATGAAAGTAAACTATTTTGAATTTCTTTTATCAACTCTACAAAAGAAACTTAAATAATTTATTTTTATTTTTTTGTAATTTATGTTAAGTAGTGAAAAAAAATTCATTTCATTTTTGAAAAGTGTATAATAACTTATAAAATAAAAAAAAATTATTTTGTTTCTCCCTTTTTTTATTTTGTAAAAATGAAAGGATAACATTTTCTCTTATTCCATTAATCAAACTAAAATGGATCAACTTGCAAAGACTTTTTAAATAAATGCATTTTCATGTATCACATAAAATGATCTAGATGGTTAAATACGATAGGGGTACATGTCCTAGATGGATCCGACCCTTATGTCGAATCTCACCAAGTCAAATGCAATGATGCAAATAAGCGGAGCCTACTAGAGATAACCATGTCTATATTTCAGGTTTAATAAGCTCAAACCTAAAGAGATTAGTGTTTAGAATGACTTATCCGAGTGGACAACTCAAGCCAGGGGGGCAACTTATCGGTAGTAGCGCTATTCCGATTTAATTGTTGGTCCAACCCCGCCTAACATATGTGACTAAATATCCTTCACTGGATGTCAAGACACTCTAGCTTTATCTCAAGGGAAAGTAGGATGCATAACTGCATTCATGTGAACATGTGTTAAGTGTATTCAAAGACTTAAAATGGTTGTGAAAATGAAGACAATTTAATACAATTCAACAATATCAAAGCAATAAATGAGCAACAATTAAGCTGTCATACACAATATATCCAAAAAATAACAATAAGATCAAGTAAAAGTCAATATAATAAAGCTCGAATTCTGGTTAGTCCCCAGCGGAGTCTCAAGAGATGTCACACCCCTTTTTCGCGCACGGTGGAAGGGTTTTTTCCAATTAAAGTGACGTTATTGATTAGAGATTATTTTTATTCTTTTTCAAAGTTGCCACTTGAAATTGATTATGGTGTTCCAAGTCACCTTTTTTTATCCCTAATCAAAAGAAAATGACTCTTTATTATGGTCTGCGAACTAGAAATTTGGGAAAGGAATTCTGTTGACTGACGGGAAGGTATTAGGCATCCCTCGAGTCCCGTGGTTCTAGCACGGTCGCTTTTTATTGAATTATACTTACTTTAAAATATTGTTGGATATATCATTTTAGGCCATGGTTTGCTCGCATGTTTTAATTGTTGAACTTTATTGGGTCTCAACCTAGATGCGTAACCGCATTCTTGATCTTGACATTTAGAGACATAACTGTCTTCTTTGCATCACACCTAATAATCTATTTTTTCTACAAGTCTCTACTTTAAATTAATAAAATTTAATTATATTATTGGACAAGGTGCATCACTGCATCCTTGAATTTTTTAATGTCTCAAAAAGATGCGCAACCGCATTCTTAATCGAAACAAATAATTTTAACGTACCTAAAAGTTTGTCTAATGTTAAAAGAAAATACTTAGTCTTTATAAATAAAAATCAAATAAAATAAAATACAAAAATTCTAGGATAAAATTTTGGATCATATTCATATCTTTTTTTTTATATTTTAATATATTTACTACTCTTAAAATTAACGTCAAAATTAAGTATACATTTTCTAATCAAACAAAATAATAACGAATTGTAAAAAAAATAAATCTTATTTTTGTTTCATAAAATAAAACAACAATAATTTGTTTATTTATTTGTTTTTTTAGCCTAATTATACCTACTTTATCATTATTATCAAAATCAAGACAAGAATAATGTTACGACCCGTTTATTTTTAAGAGATCACAACTAACAAATAAAAATAAATAAATAAATAAATAAAATAATCATCGAATAAAGCTACCTTTATTTATGAAATAGAGATATAACAACTAACAAATTAATCATTTCAATCAAATTCATGAATGAAACATAATATAATAAAACTTATCATAAAATTACATCAAATTCCATAAATAAATTAAAGAGATAAGAAAAAGTTGAATACCGCAAAATCTTGATCGAACCTCAATTAGAACACCCACCAAGTTTTTGTAGGTGATTTGTGATGGTATATGTATTGTGTTTAAATAAAGTAGTAATGAAAAAGGAAAAAATATATATGTGAATCTATTGATGATTTTTTTGAAAGAAAAGTAGACTAAAAGTAAAATGAATTCCTCTTTTTCCTTTTCCTGCGTGAATGTTTATGTGTGTGCAACGTGTTTTTTCCTTTGTTGTTTTTTTTGTGTCCGTGTGTGTATTGTGTTTTTTATAGGTTTGTGTGTGTTGTTTTTTGTATCTGTGGGAAGTGTTGTGTTTAGGAATCGTGTAGGTGTCTATGTAGTGTGCAGATGGGTTTTTTGTTGTAATGACCCTCCAGGTCATTTTTAAATTAAAGAATTCTTTCCCTCGTATAGAGCATTCCTGTAGCGACCCCAAGTCATTTATGACTTGCTGGCACTGACTGTTCGGTCGCCTGGTCGTTCGTTTGGGTTTTAGGCCCGTTTCCCTGTTTTGGAGATTTTTATAACTTGAAAAGTTGACTTTGGTCAACCTTCTTGGAAGTCGTGCTCAGATGAAAATTCTGGCAGCTAGGTTAGCTTCGGAAGATCGATTTTGGTCTAGAACGACCCTTTGTTCACTTCCCGAGGCTTTAGATGGCAGTTGTGGAATCTGGCTCAAAACGATACTGGGTGTGGGACCCACTTTTCATCGAAGCGAGCTCCAAATGGAAATTCCGCCTTCACCGTTGAGTCCGAAATATCGTTTCCAATCAGATTCCATATAAGGTTTGTATTTTTCCGACTCCGAACGAGTCCGAAACATCGAAATTTAAGTTTGAAGGGTTGTAGAATTTTGACGCGGCGGTGACGTGGCAGAGCCACGTGACGACACGTGGCAGAGGAGTGAAATCTGGAAATTTCCAGAATTTAAAAACGAAATTCGTCCAATTTTTTTGTTCAACTTCAACTCAAGATTGCTCCTTCATTTTGAATCCAAATTAAGTGATTCAAAAGGCAAACTTCAAGAGAATTTCGAGGGGAATCTAGCGGTGATCTCGGAAACGCGAGGGGAGGCTTCGTTTGAGGTAAGAAATCAATTTTAGCCACTGCCAGTGTGATTTCCGGATGGTTTTGTTATTGAATTTTGAAATGTGAGATCTTGATCATCGTAAGTCCGTTTTAAGTCATTCTTGGGGCTAACTTGTAGAGTTTTTCGCAAGGATCGTCGTGGTATAATCTGTTTGGGTTGAAAGGGTCTCGTTTTTCCGAAAATTGGTGATCAAGGGGCTGCCCTTTTTAATTATTGTGGCTGATTTGCGGTGTTGTAGGCATCTGTTTGTGCTAAAATTTTGGGATATTAGTTTAGTAAGGTAGTTGGGACGTTTCCACGGATTCGATTTTGAGATTCTAAGTGTGGGCCCCACAATCCCGTTTTAGACCCGATTTTGGGTCCGTCTCCGAAAAATATAATTTTAGTGTCAATATATTCGTAATGACGAGGTGATTAACCTTTTGTTAGTGGGGAAGCATTTGGAGACCGTTCGGAGAGGAAAAGATCCGGTACCGTGAGTTGGAGCACGCGTGATCGGCTTTCAGGTAGGCTATGGTTTTCTCTCGTGAGATTGAGCATGTTTAGGCAATTGTTTATTGATTTGCTTGAGTATGGAGGGGTTCGGGTGTCGAGCATGCTAAATTTCTATAATTCCTGCCTTAGACCTTATTTCGGGAAAGTGTTGGATTATGACAGCATGTCTCTTGATATTATTGAATAGCCATATCTGGTGGTGTATATGATAATATTGATTTGAAGTATGTTTGGCCTTAGTCTAGGCTTAGACTAGTGTTGCCATAGACTTGCGAGATTTCGGATGTCGTTGGGCAGTAGAACTTTTTCCGACGTCGTTTCGGACGGTTAGCTCCTTGTAGACTGATATAGCAGACTTGAGTCTGATAGTCGGTAACTCAGCTTATGACCTTGTATCCATAATGCCCTGCTTTTATATCGGCTACAAATACCCGGTTAAAGTCCGTGGTCTAGCTTACTCATTATTGGATACTTCCTCGGCGATTTGGGGTATATGAGGGTCGGACTAAAAGGATTATTTATGGTAATCGGTTTGGTGATATTTCCCGCGACGGATGGTTGGATATTGATTCTTAGCTACAGTACCCGGTTAGAGTCCGTGGTCCAGCTTACTTATTCCAGGTTTAGCTACAGTACCCGGTTCGAGTCCGTGGTCCAGCTTACCTGTGATCTGGTTTCAGCTACAGTACCCGGTTAGAGTCCGTGGTCCAGCTCATTTATGTCCAGGCTTAGCTACAGTACCCGGTTAGAGTCCGTGGTCTAGCTTACCTGTGATCTTGTTTCGGCTACAGTACCCGGTTAGAGTCCGTGGTCCAGCTTACCTGTGATCTGGTTTTGGCTACAGTACCCGGTTAGAGTCCGTGGTCCAGCCCACCCGTGCCTGACCTTTGGCTACAGCACCCGATTCGAGTCCGTGGTCCAGCCCATATAGGTTGACTCATTAGCTATAGTACCCGATTCGAGTCCGTGGTCTAGCTTGCACGTGGTGTCCTCCCAATTCCTCACTAAAGCTTCAGTTTAGTCTTGATTACTCTCATCTAAGGCTGGGCACAGGATCGGAATGGGACCACCGGACCGGAACGAACCGGTACCGGATCGGAACGGGACGGTTTGACCTGGTTGTTGACCGGTACCGGGATGAACCGGACCGGAATTACCGGGAT
The DNA here is from genome assembly GCF_019186545.1 of Solanum stenotomum. Lineage (NCBI taxonomy): Eukaryota > Viridiplantae > Streptophyta > Magnoliopsida > Solanales > Solanaceae > Solanum > Solanum stenotomum. The sequence goes on from NC_064290.1 coordinate 36,163,408, forward strand.
GGAGGCTCAGTTCCGTCCCGTCCCACTATATACCGGGATAGAATCGGGACGGACCGGAATGGACCGGAACGGAACGGGATAAACGGGACGGCACATATAGCTATTTCAAAAAATAATTATTTTTTTTGAGTAATTTTGAATTACGAAAATTCGAATGTTTTTCTTATTTTTCTAAGTTATATTAGTTTATAGTATTTAAGTTTTAAAATTTATAATAATTTTACTTAAGTTTATTTTAAAGATTTTTTTTTTAATTTTTACGTATATAAGTTTGTAAGTTAAGTTTAATAAAGTTTTTTTTTTTAGTTTTTGAGCTTATGTAGTTATGTTATAAGTTTTAAAGATTTGAATCTTTTGAAGTTTATAAGTTATTAAGTTATACTTATAACTTGTAAGTTAAATAACTTAAGTTTGTAATTTTTAAAAAATTAAATAAACAAAAATAAATGCTAATAAAAGTAAATAATGACAAAAATATTATTTTTTATTTTAATTAAAAATGATTTACCGGGACCGGACCGGTACCGGACCGGACCGGAACGGAACCGGAATGAACCGGTACCGGTATACCGGTACCAAATCATGGTACCGTTCCGTTCCGTGTACCGGTTCAATGTATCCGATCCCGTCCCGAATACTACCGGACCGGAACGGACCGGAATGGTACCGGTACAACCCGTTTCGGTGCCCAGCCTTACTCTCATCTGTAGGTTGAGGTTTTGGAGGTTGGAGAGATTCCGATTAAAGTCCGGGACGTAATGAGATCCTGGAATATGATTGGGAATGGTTCAGTTAAAAGTCCGGAAATTGGTAATATTGTGATAGACCTTCTAGCTCCATTATTTTACTTCAACTGCCGATGCATCTGCCGGACTTATGGGGGTCTGTGCAGGTGGTTTCTTTTATTGTGCACGAGCGTACCCGTCGGGTTTATGGGAGCCCGTCGGAGTTAGTTAGATTACTTGACTTTGTTGCCTGTACGCTCGTGTACATACCCCCATTTACTACTCTTTGCACTTGATGTGACCCTTTATTTGCACTTCAGTTTACTTTTGCTTATCTTGCTCAGTCGGCCAATGATGCCTACTGGGTACCTGTTGTTTTGGTACTCATGCTACGCTCTGCATCTATTTTGTGATGCAGGTCCGAGCACTAGTAGCCAGCGTTGATCGAGCTTGGAGTAGACTTATCCGGAGACGGGGGTGAGCACACGGTGTTTTGTACTATTTCAGTCTCCATCTGTATATATAGACTTGTCTTTTTCCTTTCGAGACAGTCTAGTCTCTGTTGTCCAGTTTTGGGACTTGTACTCATTTTGTAGTAGCTCTGTACTGGTGACTTCCAGGTTCTGGGAGGGATCTTTATTTGTATATATGTTTTTGGTTTGCTTCCGCCTGTTTATATTGTTATTTGCCTACTCTTGTTTAATTTCTACCCTCAGACCCATTACTTGTTGTTCCGGGTTACGGGTTGGCTTACCTGCTGGTAGGTTATAGTAGGTGCCATCATGACTTGATAAATCGGGTCGTGACATTTGTAATGTTCTTGTACGTGTAGTATGTGGGTGTATAGTGGTGTAGGGGTTGAGGGGAGTGGGGTGGAGTAATGTAGTGTGGGGGTAGAGTAGTGGGGTTAATGGGTAGGTATATAAATATAAAATATAATAATTAAAAATATTAACTAATTATTTTATATTAATATAAATATAAGAAAAGTTAAATAGCTAATTAAAAAATATAATTAAGAAACACTAGTTTATTTATTAAATCTAAATTAAAAGAAAATATTTATTTTTTGTAATTTTTCATTTCCTTTTTAAACAATTAAAAATAAAACTTTCCTTATAAAGTGATTATATTTTTGTTGTTTTCAAACATTTTAAACTAAACTTAATAAAATAAGATAAAAGTCAAAATATTTAATTTAGATTTATAAAATTTTTAAGCTCTAAAAATGGTGTAAAATTTTAGGTTCGGTCAAAAATTACGTGTCTACATTATTGATTTGAAATCTCTTCTTGATCCCATTGCTTTTTGATTAGCGGTGGGCATGTTGTATCCTTATTGAGCTTATGATTATACTCATGGGCCTGAGGCCGTATGGGAGGACCAGTTGGATCCCAAGTTAGTAGTACTCTCTGTATTGGTAGTGTGGTTTCATTGGTTGTATAATTATTTGATTTTGAGTGCCTTGTTTGAGTGCTAGTGATGGCATGCATTACATTGTTTGCTCATTCTCACGAATTTCATGGTAGGATCCCACCCCATGCATTGGCATATTTATCCTTTATGATGAGATACTATCTTTCTCAATTTTTATACTAAACTGGTTTTAACGGGAGTCTTTCCACCTGGATCCTTTGACTTATTTATTTTTTATATTACAAGCGTTATGAACGTGCTCCTTTTAATACTTGAGATATTAGAGGCATATGGGATGTGCTCAGTTTTTACTTGACTAATCGATGCGTCGACGCCCTCATGCAAGCTTTTGGTCTTGTTGGTTCCCCTGGGAGCTTACATACTAGGTAGGCAGCCCCATTATTTGTTATTCATGGTTCGAGGTCGTTTCTTCCGGTTTGAGGCTGATCCTCATGGTTCGAGGCCAATATTTCCTATCCGAAGGCTGATGTTGATGGTTCGAAGCCGTTATTCCCAGTCTAAGGCTGATGTTTTGCGGTTCGAGGTCGTTACCAATGGTTAGAGGTATGGATGGTTAGTGATGGTTCTGCTGCTTACCCGGTATTCATAAGCATTGCTATCACTAGTATACTTGTTTGTTCTTTATACCCTTTGGTTTATGTGGGCTGGTTGGGTTATGTTGTTGTTTGTACCTTCTAGGCTTATGGGGTTCGGTTAGGTTATTGTTTGACTATATGCTATTCTCTACTATTGTTTTATTATTACCTAGTAGGTTTTGACTTTAGAATTGTAGTTGTGGGTCCCCCTGACACTGGGTCTGGGTAGTAGACTTGGTATCTTAGTTGCTTGCAATTAGGTTGTTGTCTTCTGATCCATGTTCGTCTTGACTCGACTTCTTAACCCTTCTTTCCTATTTCTATTCTTTATTTCTTGGCTACTTTAGCATCTCTTGTTTAGTTACTTGTTCTATGCTTTGCTTATTACATTTTCTGTACTCATAGTACACTTCTGCCCCCTGCAAATCTCAACTTGAGTTATCACCGTTGATGTGGAGTCATCTGGAGCAGCTTAGAGTTTTTGGAGAGTTGGGTGAGCTCCTAGCGTTCTGAGTTGCCAATTTCCATCTACTTTTGGATAGGCTTAGTCTTTATATTGTATTTAGACACAACCTGTGCTTATCTTGTATTTGTAGAAGCCTTGTACTTTTATTTTGGATTAGATTCTCAATTACTGACTGATGTCAATTCTTGGGATTGTTCCTATATTGTATTCTGTTGATTATCCTTTCTTTGCTTGATATAAGCTTTTGCTTTTTATTATTGGTTTCTGCTTGGTAGCTCATTGCTTATGGCTCTGGGCTAAGGGCTAGGATTACCTACCGGTGAGATGTCGTAGGTGCTATCATGACCTGAGAAATTGAATCGTGATATAAAAGGGAGAAACATGACGTACTTTAGCCATATCTTGTTCTAGATTAACTGATTGGTGAGTCCAGAAATTTAAAGTTAGTCATATAAGTCAACTTCATTCCAATGAATTTGTGGAGCCAAATTTTGGTGCTCTATGTTTAGAATTCATGAATTTTTTGTCATAAAGTGAGTTGCCCTAATTTCACTCTAGTGGCAATGTGATATCATGTATTTCGAGTTATGCTTGATCGCTTGATTCTAGTTTAGTTTTTTGGAATTTCAAATTGATGAATAAATTCAATTCTTAACAATAATTAATGGATATCCTAAAAAGGTTAAAGCATAATCTAACTGGAGAAAAGTGAAAACATAAACAAACCAAAATTAGTTATATAACTTTTGATGTATTAAGATAGTAATTTTAGTCGCGTATAGAATCAGTTCAAAGCATGTTGACAATGCAGGTAGAAATCACAAGTCAAGCAAAAGCTAAAAGACACACTTGGTAAAGCAACTGTTAACTTCAAACTGTTGAAAGTAACACATGGACAATAGCTTCAAGGCTAAATCCTCAGATAGGAACACAAAAAATTTCTAAACTCTAAATCACAATAACCAGTAATTTAGCTTCATCGGTGCCATCGTCCTGCCCCTGAAATAAAATTAACAGTCAGTAGCAATAAGTTTCAATATGGCCTTGAACAAAACTACTAGAAACTTAATAAGCAGAATCAATGTTCATTAACTAATGCATACTACAATTCTGATCACAACATTGTTTGCATTGGTTTCATCATTATAGATTATAAGGCTACAATGAGTGATGTTGAATCTGCTGATCACTAATGGAACACGGCAACTATGGTAATCAGTAATTTAAGAAAACAATTTTCCCTTACATGAGAAATTGTTCAGTGTAAATCAACTTATCCAATGAAGATTATCTTTAGATACTCAACCTAATTATTAATTTGTTATTGTGTGTGTTTCATCTACATTTATTGCCTTCAGATATGTCGAAACCTAAGCATTATGAGAACTTATGGAACTCATTTTACTCAGCATCTAGTTTACAAGGTGCAATAGTTTCTTCATCAACAACTGAATCACAACCTCCGCATCTTAATGATACATTATTTAATCATCAACAGCCGAACCAAAATCTTTGTCAACAACAGTTAACGTCATTTCTTCAATCGACACCTTCAATTCAGGTTGCACCACATCCAACTCCATCGATTCAAACCACAATACAGCTGATTCCATCAGTTCAGGCCATGTCGACACAACAGAAACCATCCAAAAATCCTAGTGGACGTGAGTCTATGCGGGATTGGACGGTAGACGCAATAGGTAATTTCACATAATTTCCACTCCTTTCTTCTTCATTTTCTTCTCACTGCTATAGGGGGCAGAGAATTTTCTTCTTCTTCTCGCTTCTAGTGGGGGCTGGCAAGCAAATCTTTTTTTCACTCTTTTCTTCTTATTTTCCCCCCCTAGAGGATTTTTACAATTATGCAGTGGTTGAGGATTAGCTGTTGTGAATATGATGTTTTGGTGCTTTCATATAATTACTGTGACCATTTGTCTTATGGAGAACTGTTGGTCTTTAGAGCATTATAATATTATTATTATATTATAATAGCTCATCATATTTTATCTCAAAAGGCTGTTTATTTTCTCCTCCTTCGTGCTGCCTTGGTCATTGGTGTCAGAGGTTTAGTTAGGATTTATTGCAATTAAACATTTGGTATAAACGTTCCAATGAACGTTGGCAAATGGTCAAAGTGTAACATTTCCACGTTGGTGCATTTGTTACCCCTCACCTTTATTTCATTCTTTTACTCCTCCGTTATACCTTGTAACCCATGTAACCTCTAGGTCATTTATCTTCACTATTTACTACCCCATTATCTTCCTATTTGTTGCTAGGAAGGTTTCCTCAACTATAAATAGTGGTGGTCTTCATTTGGTATAGAGACACAAGAAAAATATAGAGTGCATAAAGTTTGTCAAAAAAGATAGTTCTTATTAGTTGAAGGGATGTGTTCTTTTCATGGAGCTTCGGACTCAACTCTTGTCCAGAGTTTGTTGAGTTATACTTTGTGATTAGGATGTTGTATCATGGAGGGGACAAGTTAAGAGGACTATTGCTGGACCGGTGAAAAACATTTGCTACAGTTGACTTGAATCTCCTTAAAGAAAGCGAGATATCCGCGCCTCAGTCTGAAGAAATTTTATTTCTTCATTTTATTTTCAATTGTAATCTTGTAATTCTGTTATTTTAGAATTTTTCACTAACAATTTTAAGGAGATTAAAAATGGCTACGGTTGAAAAGACCGCGGATGTCAAGATGGGAGACATTAACAAGCCAATTCAGTTCAATGGTAACCATTTCAAGAGATGGAAGGGTAAAATACTTTTCTACTTAAGTCTTCTCAATATTTCTTATGTGTTAACCGAGAATAATCCTAATAAAGTAGACATCACCTCGATGAACGATGATGAAACTATTTCTCATCTAGAGAAAGTGCAACATCGTCCTCAAAATCTTCTTGTTTTGTAGCCTTCAAAACCAGGTTTTTCTCCTTTCTCTTTCCTCCAATTTCCTTTTCTTTATCCTTATTAAGTTCATAAGTCATAATATTTCCAATGAGTTCTTCCATAGCTAGCTTATCCAGATCAATTGCTTTAGTGATAGCTTCAAACTTAATTTCCTATGATTCTGGAAGAATACTTAGGAGTTTTCTGACTGCCTTTCCATTTGGAATTATTTCTCCCAAAGAGTAGATTTCATTGATAATGGCGGTGAATTTGATATGCATTTCTTGTATTGTTTCAGCTTCTGTCATTCTAAACATCTCATATTGCCTATTTAGATTATCAATTTTGGATTGTTTTACGTGAGTAGTTCCTTTATGAGCGGTATGCAACATTTTTCCATATTGCTTTGGCATCCTGACATGATGAGATTTGATTGTACTCATCTGGACCTATACCACATATCAAGATCTTCTTTGCCTTTGCATTGTTTTGTATTGCTAGCTTGTCTGCTACGTCTCATTCCTTCCTTTCTTTTGGTACCTTGGTAACTCTGTCAACTTCGGTCTTCATGGTATTGTTGGTCCATCCAGTACAACTCCCCAGAGATTTGGGTTTTCTCCTATAAGATGGTCCATCATGCAATTTTTCCACCATTCATAATACTTTCCATTGAACAGTGGTGCTCGTATTTGCGAAGCTCCTTCCTGTAGGGTTGGTGGTGCATCCATTGGTCCTTTTCAAGATTTAAATCTTTTGATGAAAAAACCTGCTCTAATACCAATTGAAGAAACCTTACCCCTAATGCAATAACTAGGTTCTTGTATGTTTGCGTATGAAAGAACTTACCACAATAAAACATAAATGTTTTCGTAAAACCTTCCTTACTCAAGCAAGGGAAAACCCCAGTTTTATTCTTCAAACTCAAATCACAATTACAACTTATCAACCTAAGAACTAACTCTTATTTCTCTAAGAAGTCAAACTCGCTTCTTGTAACGAATCTATCTTTATCTCTCCAAGAAGTCAAACTCACTTCTTGTTACAAACCTCTCCCTAACTCTCCAAGAAGCCAAAATCGCTTCTTGTTACAAACCTCTCACTAACTCTCTTTCTAATCTCTTGAAAGAATTCTAACTCTAGATCTTCTTTCTTTTTCATTGTATGTCTCCTTGAATTACTTTTGCTCTTGCTTAGAATAAACCACTCTATTTATGAACAAGCAAAAAACCACATTATTCATGCTTCCACCTTGTCCTTATATAGATGTTTATTTTTGCATGCCCGATTTGTATAAGGAAGGAAATTAGTTTTTTTCCTTTTCCTTATAGAACTCGTATGCCACTTTTTCCTTATTTGCGCTAGACTCTTTACCTTTTAATGTTTTCCTCTTTTAACTCGAATTACTTCTTAACACGAACTCTTCCTTTTTTTTATTTCTGTCTGAGGTCTTTTTCCTGTCTGCTTCTTTTGAATTCTGAGCTCAATTATATGAACTTGGTTCATGTTGTCTATCATCAAAATCTCTATGTTTGACAGAGTTGCCAAACCATCAAGAAATGTAACAAAATAGTCAAAACATCAATCCTAAATACTCTGCTCAACTTATGATAATACACTACATAGAGATATACTACTGCAACTACTACAAGAACACTCTTTTTTCTATCCATTTGCTTCAACTTCCAAAACAATTTAGCCAAAGGTATGGTTTGATTAAAGACGCATTAAGATATGTTAGTTGCTATGTTTTAGGACCATGAAGTTAGTTCTTTATTATAAGTGTAAATCTTAGGCAGTGAGAAAAGACTGCATTATCAAATAAAGTTATCTCTTCTTTCTTATTCTTCATTTCTTTATAGTTCTAATCTTTCATTATTCTTAAGTTCTCCTTTATTCTTTTTATGAGTTTCCACCTTAATTAAATACAATTGGTATCAGAACTTTTTATTTTTGAGGGACTTGTGTGTGTTCATTAATCTATTTTAGTTAATTGAAGAAGCAAGTCTTTCTTCAATGGCACCACCAGCTTTTAATGGAGAAAGTTATCTGATATGGGCAGTCAAAATGCAGACATATCTAGAAGCTTTGGATATCTGGGAAGCTGTAGAAGATGATTACGAGATTGGTCCATTACCAAACAATCCCACAATCGCGTAGATTAAAAATCACAAGGAAAGGAAAATCATGAAATCAAAGGCAAAGGCATGCTTATACACAACAGTTTCATCCACCATGTTTACTCGTATTATGTCCCTGAAGTCAGCAAAAGAGGTATGGGATTATCTCAAGACTGAGTATGAAGGAGAAAAAAGAATTTGAGGGATGCAACTGCTAAATTTAGTACTTGAGTTTGAGCTGCAAAGGATGAAGGAAAGTGAAACCATAAAGGAGTATCCTGACCGACTTCTTAATATAGCAAATCGAGTCAGATTGTTGGGTTCCACTTTTAACGATTCAAGGATTGTTGAGAAAATCCTTGTAACAGTACCTGAAAGATTTGAGGCTATTGTTACAACCTTAGAAAAAACTAAGGACTTGTCCAAAACTACATTAGTGGAGATCTTAAGTGCTTTTCAAGCACAAGAGCAACAATGTGTAATGAGACATGAAGAAGTTGTTGAAGGAGCCCTATTAGTTAAACATTAAGATGATGGAAGAAACAAGAAGAAGCAGAACAAGAAGATACAAGGACAAAATATTGAGAATTTTGCTAAAAGTAAGAAGGCTAGCTATCCTCCTTGTTGGCATTGTAAAAAAATAGGTCACCCTCCTTTCAAATGTTAGAGGAGACCTGATGCAAACTGCAACAAGTGCAATCAACAGGGTCATGAAGCTGTAATTTGTAAAGCCAAAATTTAGCAGCCTGAAGTTGAAGCTCAAGTTGTTGATCGAGAAGAAGATCACCTTTTTGTTGCAACTTGTTTCACAAGCCTAGATTCAAGTGAAAGTTGGTTAATTGATAGTGGTTGCTCTAACCACATGACATCTGATAAGATATTGTTCAAAGAATTGTGGAACACTGAGACAAAGAAAGTTAGAATTGGATATGGTGAGTGTCTAATCTAATTATGAGATCATGAACCTTGAATCCATAATTCAATTCAAGGAATGTTAAGAGTCAAGTCAAGAGGTTAAGAGTTAAGTCAAGAGAAGTTCTTAGAGTATTCCAAAAGTCTTTAACAAACGTTTTAACTTTGTTTTAAGACTTAAGTTTTGAGTAGAGTAAAGAGTAAAAGTAAAGTTCATTTCTTCAAAGATCATACGGGAACTAAGCATTCCTAAGAGTTAAATATGTTTTCACATTTGAGCAAGAAAGGAAACACCGATTTCCAAGAGATCCTTTGAGTTAGTTTTTGAGTAATTATCTCAAATCACAGAAAGAATTTTGTTTTTAAAACATATGAACTGAGTATATTTTGGGAGTTGTATTGAGCAGCGATATGGGGATGCGAGTTCATAATATCTCAAGTCTCCATAAACCATGTAGCCATCATGAGTAGAAAGGATCATACTTTTTAGATGATTTTGTAGTTCTTTTTAGCATAGACTAGTGGATCTACTTAGTTGAGGCGTCCTATATGATGGAAAAGTATAGGACAGTTCTGGAAGCGTGGACGAGATGATGTATAATCATTTAGACTCATAGTGATGGTTGTCGATTAGAGAAACTCCCATACTATTATATTACTTTATATGTAAACTGAGTTGTTATTGCATTTCTTTCACAAATTAAGTTGCTACCTATTGTTTTAAATGATTTGTATAAACTGCCCCCTTATTGTTGTTTTTACTTTGCATTTGAGTTGACTTATTCATGAGTTGAGTAAAGCCAAGGTAAGTATTACTTTCAGATTCTTTTCAAGCTTATGTCATGTTTTGTTTTCCCCTCACATACTTGTACATTCAATGTACTGATGCCATTTGGCCTACATCATTTTATGATGCAGACACAGGTAACCAGAATCAACATCCAGCGCCTCTTTGATCCAATTGTGAACTTAGAGTTAGTTGGTGAGCCTCCTTGCTTTTCGGAGGACCCTTTTATCATTTGATTTAGTACTTTAGTTGTTAGGATGATCGGGGGTCTTTTCTTGATATCCCTTTTTGTTGAAGAGGCTTCATAGAAGAGTAGTTATAATTCTTTAGTCTTGTAGTTTTGCTATGAGACTTTAGTAGGCATTTTGGCTAGTTTGAATGTTTCCTTAAAGCCATTCTAAGTTTAATTCATAAGTTCCTTATTTGAGATTGTTTCTTTGTTTAAAGTCTTCAGCTGAGTAAGTAAGTCAGGCCAAGGGTTTGCTTGGGACCAACAATGGTTCTCGAGTGATAGTCCTGCCCAGGGTGTAGGCTCGGGGTGTGAAAAACTTGGTATCAGAGCATAGAGTTCAAGAGTTCTAGGGAGTCTATGAAGCCGTTTTTGTAGAGTCCTAGTTATCGGTGTGAAGTGTGCCACATCTATAATTAGGAGGCTGCAACACTAATTTCCTCACTTCTTTCCCACTCATTTTGTGCGTTAGAGTTTGATCTCTAAAATTTTTCTTCTAACTCGTGCTTGTGTGTGTCTTTCAGTTGATCATGCCTCTACGAAGAGTTGTTCGAGGTTGTCCTACTAGGAGGAACGTTGTGGGACAAGGGGTACCTAATGCACTGGAAGTGCAACCCCAAGGAGAGGTCACTAATGCTGAATTTTGGGAAGCAATCCGAATGCTAAGCTAAGTTGTGACCAACCAAGCTGGGTAACAAAGAGGGGTTAGACAGGAAGAAGCTGATACTTCGAGGATTCGAGAGTTCTTGAGGATGAATCCTCCAAGTTTCACTGGTTCGAGCATTAATGAGGATTCGGAAAATTTTATTGAGGAACTGGAAAAGGTATTTGAAGTTATGCACGTTGCCGATGCTGAGCGATTGGAACTAGCTGTATATCAACTGGGGATTGTTGCTTGGACTTGGTTTGACCAGTGGAAGAAGGGTAGAGCTGAGGGTGCACCAATTTTGACCTGGGCGATATTTGAGAAGGCTTTCTTGGGGCGTTTCTTTCCCCAAGAATTGAGAGAGGCTAAGGTACGAGAGTTCCTTACCCTTAAACAGGATTCACCAAGTGTCATGGATATATCCAGATTGATGCTTTATGTGCAGCAGGTTGAGAAAGAGAAGCTAAGTGATAGGGAGGAGTTTAGGAAAAAGAAGGTTAAGACAAGGATTGAGTCTGGGCAGCAAAGAAGTAATGTTAACCGTTCTTCGTTTCATCAAAAGCAAAAGGGACCTGCTCCATCATCAGTTAATGTACCTGCATCCAGAAACAAATGTGAGTACAACAGCCAGAATTCGCAGAACTTCAAGCTAGACTTGCGCAGTCTTAGAGTAGTGTGGCACAAGGAGGTAACTGGGCTCTTGCATGTGCCAAGTGTGGTAGGAAGCACCCAGGTAGGTGTCGCGATGGCTCCACAGGTTGTTTCAAGAGTGGACAAGAGGGTCACTTCATGAAAGAATGCCTTAAGAACCGACAAGGTAATGGGAATCAGGGCAATAGAGCCCAATCTTCATCAGTTGCTCCACCAGACAGGGTTGTACCTAGAGGAGCTACATCTGGTACTGGCGGAGGAGCAAACCGCCTTTATGTGATCACTAGTTGTCAAGAGCAAGAAAATTCTCCAGATGTTGTCACTGGTATGATCAAAGTCTTTACTCTTGATGTTTATGCTTTCCTAGACCCAGGAGCAAGTTTATCTTTTGTGACTCCTTATGTTGCAAATAATTTTGATGTTCTTCCTGAGAAACTTTGTGAACCCTTTTGTGTTTCTACACTTGTTGGAGAGTCTATTCTAGCTGAGTGAGTATATCGTGATTGTGTCATTTCCATCAATCATAAAGACAACATGGCTGATTTAGTCGAATTAGACATGGTAGATTTTGACGTCAATCTAGGTATGGACTGACTTCATACCTGTTATGCCTCCATTGATTGTAGAACTCAAGTTGTTACGTTCCAAATTCCTAATGAGCTAGTTATAGAGTGGAGTAGCAGTTTAGCAGTACCTAAGGGTCGTTTCATTTTATACCTTAAGGAGAAAAAGTTAGTTTCCAAGGGTTGTGTCTATCACTTAGTCCGAGTTAATGACTGTAGTGTTGAGACACCTCTTATTAAGTCAGTTCTAGTTGTGAGTGAGTTTTCAGAAGTCTTTCCTGATGATCTACCCGGAGGCCCTCCTGAGAGAGAGGTAGACTTTAGTATATACATCCTTTCTGATACTTGGCCTAGGTTTATTCTGCCATATAGAATGGCTCCAGCAGAGTTGAAAGAGCTAAAAGAACAGTTGCAAGATCTCCTTGATAAGGGTTTCATTCTACCAAGTGTCTCACCTTGGGGAACTTCGGTCTTATATATGAGAAAGAAATATGGTTCCCCTCGAATGTGTGTATATTACCGCTAGTTGAACAAGGCTACCATCAAGAATAAGTATCCTCTTCTGAGAATTAATGATCTTTTCGATTAGCTTCAGGGTGATACTTGTTTCTCTAAGATAGACCTCAGATCAGGCTACCATCAGTTGAGTGTAAGGGAATGTGATATTCCAAAGACAACACTCAAGAACCATTATGGTCATTATAAGTTCCTGGTTATGTCCTTTGGTTTGACCAATGCGCCTGTAGCATTCATGGACCTTATGAATAGAGTATTCAAAACTTATTTATATATGTTTGTTATCGTCTTCATTGATGGCATACTGATTTATTCGAGGAATGAAGAAGATCATGCTAGTTATCTCAAAATAGTCCTCCAAACTCTAAGAGATAGAGAGTTGTATGCAAAGTTCTCTAAGTGCGAGTTTTGGCTTGAGTCTGTGGAATTCTTAGGCCATATTATTTCTAGAAAGGGAATTAAAGTTGATACTCAGAAAATATAGGCTATGCAAAATTGGCCTAGAGCCACATCTCCAACCAATATTGGAGTTTCTTGGGGTTGGTTGGCTATTATAGAAGGTTCGTAGAGGTGTTCTCATCTATTTCATCCCCTTTGACCAAGTTGACTCAGAAAACAGTGAAATTTCAATGGTCTGAGACTTGTGAGAAAAACTTTAAGGAATTGAAAAAGAGGTTAAATACTGCCCCAGTTTTGACCTGACCAGAAGGTACTTAAGGTTTTGTTGTATATTGTGATGCGTCTAGAGTTGGTTTGGGTTGTGTATTAATTGCAGAATGGCAAGGTTATAGCTTATGCCTCCAGACAGTTGAAAGTTCATGAGAGGAATTATCCAATCCATGATCTAGAGTTGGCTACCGTAGTATTTTCTTTGAAAATATGGCGGCATTATCTTGATGGTGTTCATGTGGATGTGTTCACCGATCACAAGAGTCTTCAGTATGTGTTTAGTCAGAAAGAGCTTAATCTCAGACAAATGGGTGGTTGGAATTACTCAAGTATTATGACATGAGTATTCTTTATCACTCAGGTAAGGCTAATGTTGTTGTTGATTCCTTGAGCAGGTTGTCTATGGGTAGTACCCCACATTTTGAGGAAGATAAGAAAGAGCTAGCAAAAGATGTGCATAGACTTGCACGCTTGAGAGTTTGACTAATGGATTCTACAGAAGGAGGAGTAGTGGTGATGAATGGGGATGAATCATCATTAGTGTCAAGTGAAATAAAAGCAAGACCAAGACTTAATTTTGCTTGAATTGAAGGCAAATGTTCATGAGCAAAAAGTAATGACTTTTAAACAAAGGGGAGATGGTGTATTGATATATCAAGGTAGATTGTGTGTACAAAGGGTGGAAGAACTCCAAGAGAGAAGCATGGAAGAAGCTTATAGCTCCAGATATTCCATTCATCCGGGTTCCACAAAGATGTATCGTGACTTGAGAGAGGTTTATTGGTGGAGTAGTATGAAGAAGGGCATTGCAGAGTTTGTTGCTAAGTGTCCGAATTGCCAACAAGTTAAAGTAGAGCACCAAAGTCCTGTGGTGTGACTCAAAATATATAATTTCCAGAATGGAAGTGGGAGATGATTAATATGGACTTCATCACAGGTTTACCAAGGTCTTATAGGCAGCATGATTCTATTTGGGTGATTGTTGATAGAATGACGAAATCAGTTCACTTTTTGCCGGTAAAGACTACCCATTCGACAGAAGATTATGCTAAGTTGTATATTTAAGATGTAGTTAGACTTCATGGGGTGCCAGTTTCAATTATTTCAGACGGGGGTGCGCAATTTACTGCACATTTCTGGAAATCTTTTCAAAAAGGCTTGGGTTCAAAGGTGAACTTAAGTACTACTTTTAGTCATCAGACAGATGGTCAAGCAGGGCGCACTATTCAAACCTTAGAGGATATGTTGAGGGATTGTGTGATTGATTTCAAAGGAAATTGGGATGATCACCTACCTCTTATTAAATTTTCTTACAACAATAGTTACCACTCTAACATCCAAATGCCTCCTTATGAAGCTCTTTATGGGAGAAGATGCAGATCTCCTATTAGATGGTTAGAATTTGGTGAAGCCAGGTTGATAGGACCAAACTTGGTTCATCAAGCTATGGAGAGAATCACAGTCATTCAAGAAACATTTAAAACAACGAAGAGTTGTTAGAAATCCTACACTGATGTTAGGAGAAGTAAGTTAGAGTTTGAAGTAGATGATTGGGTTTACTTGAAGGTTTCACCCATGAAGAGTGTTATGAGATTTGGTAAGAAGGGGAAGCTTAGTCCCCGATATATTGGTCCTTACAGAATATCCAAGAGGATTGGCAGTGTAGCTTATGAGTTGGAGCTACCACAAGAGTTAGCAATGGTTAATCCGGTATTTCACATCTCTATGTTGAAAAAGTGCATGAGAGATCCTTCACTTATCATACCAACTGAAGATATTGGGATCAAGGATAGCTTATCTTATAAGGAGATTCCGGTTTAGATTCTAGATTGCCAAGTTCGCAAGTTGAGGACTATGGAAGTAACATTAGTCAAAGTCCTTTGGAGGAACCAGTTTGTTGAGGAAGCTACTTGGGAATCTGAGGAAGATATGAAGAAGAGATATCCACATCTCTTTGAACCTAGAGAAATTCCTGACCAAGGTATTAATTCTCTTCTTAGTACTCTATAATTTATATACTTGATGTGTTACATTTGATTGTTGGGTGTTTGAACTGAATAATTGATGTTACACCCTTATCC
Organism: Solanum stenotomum; assembly: GCF_019186545.1. Classification (NCBI taxonomy): domain Eukaryota; kingdom Viridiplantae; phylum Streptophyta; class Magnoliopsida; order Solanales; family Solanaceae; genus Solanum; species Solanum stenotomum. The sequence continues at coordinate 36,178,674 of NC_064290.1, forward strand.
TAGTAAGAGTAATCTCATTTGAGGATGAATGTTCCCAAGGGGGAGATATTGTAACACCTTGCTATTTGAAAGAACTAGAAAGAGTTAAAAATTGGAAAGAGTCGTTTTAGGAAAGAATGAAAAATCTGGAAAATTAGTTGAGTTAGGTTAAGTTTGAGTTTTGGATCAACTTCAAATGACCATAAATCCTAGATCGAGATGAGTTACATGTGCTTCAAGATACCGTAGGAAATATCTTTGAATTATCTTTCCAATGCCACTGAGTTTACTCAATTTCTAGTTCGTATGAGTGAGCTATGTTCATTTGAAGTTGGGTTGTTTAGATAGGAAAGTCTAATCCGAATTTTGGAAGGGTAGTTTGGTCTTTTCCTTACCCAATTATTTTATTTCATTTTTAGAAGTTTAATTGGGGTCTAATCAGAATTAGATCAGTTTAGAAAATTGGAAATTCAGGCTAGGGCTTGGAGAAAAGAGAAAAAAGGAGAAAGGAGAAGAAACGTCAAGATTTGTCAAGATCGTACACTTTTGGTTGTGGGTTTCGCAAAGGATTCAATCCTATGAGGTATGTGAGACCATATAGCATTGGGTTAGTTCACCCACGTGACAATCATGATTCAATTCAGAGAAGTTGTGTTGTTTTGAAAGCAATTATTATGAGTTCTTGATAGTAATTTGTTTGAAATCTTATGGGTTCTTGTGGTTGAAGTTTCTTGAGTTTGATTCATGAAATTAGGTGTGATTTCGAGTTAAATCTTGCATATATTTATAATATAGTCGATTCTAAGTGTTTGGGGAAAGAACTAAGTGAAATTAGAGGGTTTAGAGTTGAAAAATGAAGAAGAAAATTTGTCAAAAATCTGGGGAAGGGGTTGGGGTGCCGCGCCTCTCAGTGCGCCCCAAATCAGACTCTGAATTTTGATCTCTGGGGCGCAGCGCCATCCAGAGCTAACCAAGTCAGTCTCTGAAATTTCAGGGCTGCCACCCCGCGCCTCTCAGAGCGCCAGGGACGCCAGTTCTCCCAATTTTCCCCCCTTCTTTCCGTACTAGTTCCTTAGCAACGTACCTATGTTTTCTAGTCAATTCCTACACTCTAAGGTACGTCTAAACATCATGAAATCATCCATAAAGATGAGATCATGAACCTTGAATTCATAATTCAATTTAACGAAAGTTAAGAGTCAAGTTAAGAAGTTAAGAGTTAAGTCAAGAGAAGTTCTTAGAGTTTTCCAAAAGTCTTTTACAAACGTTTTAACTTTGATTTAAGACTTAAATTTTGAGTTGAGTAAAAAGTAAAAGTAAAGTTAATTTCTTATAAGATTATACGGGAACTAAGTATTCCCAAGAGTTAAAAATGTTTTCACATTTTAGCAAGAAAGGAAACACCGATTTCCAAGAGAGCCTTTAAGCTAGTTTTTGAGTAATTATCTCAAATCACAGAAAGAGTTATGTTTTAAAAACATATGAGCTGAGTATATTTTGGGAGTAGTATTGAGCACCGATATGGGGACGCGAGTTTATAATATCTCAAGTCTCTATAAATCATGTAGCCACCATGGGTAGAAAGAATCATACTTTTTAGATGATTCCGTAGTTATTTTTAGCATAGAATAGTGGATTCACTTAGTTGTGGCATCCTATATGACGGCAAAGTATAGGACATTTGGCAGCATGGGCGAGACGTTGTATCATCACTTATGATCATAGTGATAGTTTTCGGTTAGAGAAACTCCACAATATTATATTACTTTATATGTAAACTGAGTTGTTATTGCATTTCTTTAACAAATTGAGTTGTTACCTACTATTATAAATGCTTTGTATAAACTGCACCCTTATTGTTGTTTTTACTTTGTATTTGAGTTGAGCTATTCATGAGTTGAGTAAAGCCAAGGTAAGTGTTACTTTCAGATTATTTTGAAGCTTATGTCATGTTTAGTTTTCACCTCGCATACTCAGACATTCAATGTACTCATGCCATTTGGCTTGCATCGTTTTATGATGTAGACACAGGTAACCAGGATCAACATTTAGCGTCTCGTTGATCCAGTTGATTACTCAGAGTTAGTTGGTGAGCCTCCTTGCTTTCCGGAGGACCCCTTTATCATTTGATTTAGTACTTTAGTTGTTAGGATGATCAGGGGTTTTGTACCGACATCCCTCTTTGTTGAGGTGTCATAGACGAGTAGTTATAGTTCTTTAGTCTTGTATTTCAGATGTTTTGCTAGGAGACTTGAGTAGCCATTTTGGTTAGTTTAAATGTTTGCTTAAAGGCATTCTAAGTTTAATTCATAAGTTCCTTACTTGAGATTGTTTCTATATTTAAGTCTTCCGCTGAGTAAGTAAGCTAGGTCAAGGGTTCGCTTGGGGTCAACAATGGTTCTCGAGTGCCAGTCCGGCCTAGGGAGTAAGCTCGGGGCATGACACCTTGGTAACTCCATCAGCTTCGGCCTTTGTGGGTATTGTTGCTCCATCCAGTACAACTCCCCAGAGATCTGGGTTATCTCTTATAATATGGTTCATCATGAGATTTTTCCACCATCCATAATACTTTCGATTGAACAGTAGTGGTCGTGTTTGCAAAGCTTCTTCCTATGAGGTTGGTGGTGTAACCATTGATCCTTTTTCATGATGTAAATCTTTTGATGAAAAGACCTGCTCTGATAGCAATTGAAGAAACTTTACCCCTAATGCACTAACCAGGTTCTTGTATGTTTGCCTACGAAAGAACTTAACACAATTAAACAAATATGTTTTCAGTAAATCCTGCCTTACTCGAGGAAGGGAAACCCTAGTTTTATTCTTCAAACTCAAATCAACAATTACAACTTATCAACCTAAGAACTAACTCTCAATTCTTTAAGAAGTCAAACTTACTTCTTGTAACAAATCTCTCTTTATCTCTTTAAGAAGTCAAACTCACTTCTTGTTACAAACCTCTCCTTAACTCTCCAAGAAGTCAAACTCGCTTCTTGTTACAAACCTCTTCCTAATTCTCTTTCTAATCTCTTGGAAGAACTCTAACCTTAGATCTTCTTTATTTTTCGTTTTAAGTCTCCTTGAATTACTTTCGCTCTTGCTTAGAATAAACCACTATATTTATGAACGTGCAAAAAATCATAGTATTCATGCTTCCGCCTTGTCCTTTTATAAATGCTAATTTTTGTGTGCCCGATTTGTATAAGAAAGGAAATTCATTTTTTTTTTACTTTTCCTTTTAGAATTGTTTTGTGTCTTAATGTTGATATCTCTTTAATATTATTTATGATAAATTCTAGGTACAACATATCTTGGGTTCTTTGGTACATATATAAATTTTCCTCCATTAATTGTTCTAATAGTTTTATGTCTTCCATAGATTCTATCCAATATTGTAAATATTCGTAGTTCATTTTAATCTGAATTTATTTCTAAATCATACCATTCTATTCTTTCGAAGTCTAAATCATGTAGGTCTATTTCATACCATTCTTGATTTAATATATCTTATGATTCGTAATCATTAAATATTTTTTCTCATATTATTCTTCTTAATTCAATTATTTCTACATTTTTAAGTACATATAAGATTAAAGTTTCGTAGTTTTTTATCATTTCATCATGCATGTATGTAGTCATGTTCTTTATTATGCAGATTTTTTATTTCAAATTATTCCTTCCTATCATATTCATAATTGATTAAATTCATATTAGATCATTATGAACTAAATTATCTTTATTAGTCTTTATCTTTTGTATCTCGTTGTCCATACTATCCACTTTTGTACAAAGTGTAGTAATAGCTTTGAGTATCTTTTCAATTGTATCTTCTTCCTCAGTCTTAGTCTGAGAAGCTTTGTCATAATAGGTAATCTGCAATAACATTCTTATCAGTTTTTACTACTTCAATTGTAAATGTAAAATTTAATATATTTAATACCAATCTCCTTATTTCTTTTGTTGTTACCGAATCTTGTATTTTTCTTGTTAGCCACCATTTTACTTGTGTATTATCTGTTCTTATAATAAATTCGTTATATACAATATATGGTTCAAATGATAATAAACACTTATACACTGAATATAATTCTTTTCTATTTATTTTCCATTTTATTTCTTATTATTAAATGTTCCTGAATAATACCTACAATGATGTTCTATCGTATTGCCATCATATCTATATTTTAATATTCCTCCATAACTTTTTTCACTCGCATCTGATTCTACTATATAAATAATTTTTTTGTTTTCATCCGGAAAATATATTTTAGGTAAGTTTTACATAATAATTTTACCTTTTGTATTTGTATTTGGTCTTTTTTATCAAACTGATATTCTATATCTTTCTTTAATTTTTGTTGTAATGGTTTTAAATTCTCTGCTAATTTTGGTATGTATTCTCTTACTTGATTTACTAGTCCTAAGAATGATTGTAATTTCTTTTTTGTGTCTAGTTGTTCATTTGAGTTAATTATTTTTTGTACTATATGTGTTTGCATTTTTATTCCGTTTTTATCAATTTGTATTCCTAAGAATTCTATTTGATTTTTCATTATATCAGCTTTCTTTTTACTTAGACTTATACCTGAATATTCTATGATGTGTATAAATTTTTCTAATAATCTTATATGTTCATCTTGTGTTTTGGAATATAATAATTTATCATCAATATAGACTACACAATTTTCTATTTGTTTAAAGTAATTGTCCATAAAGTGTTGATATCTACCTGTTGCGTTTTTATATCAAAATGGTAATACATTCCATTCATAAAATCCTTGTGGTACAGTGAATGCTGTTAGTTTTTTAGATTCTTCTTCTAGTTTTAAGTGATAAAATCCTGATTTACAATCAAAACATACTAAAATAATAGAGCTAGAAAAAGAGCTAGCAATATTAAAAGAAATATATGAAATTAAACAAAAAGAAAAAGAACAAAAAACAAAATTAGCAAATGAGATAATTAAATTTAAAGAAAAATTGCAATTACAAGATGAATTACAAGAAAAAGAAGAAAATAGCCAAGATAATCTACCCGAAGTAAGAATTGATGAAATAAACGACGATGATCTAGAACAACATTGGGAAACAAGCGAAACATATACGGAACTTTTAGCAAACATAGATAATACAAAGAATTTAGAAGTAAATACAGAAAACATAGACATGGACGAAAAACCAAGCACATCAGGAGTAAAAAACCCAAAAAATTTTAATCCAAAATATTATAATGAAAATTATGAACAATATCATAAAGAAAAAACTACATGGAATAAAAGATTAAGTAAAAAATGGATGCCTAAACCAATATCTGGACAACATGATTGTTTGGATTTAGACTGTGTAGTAGATATAAATAAAACAATCCAATTATGGATAGGATACATATCAAAACAATTAATAGATAACAAGATAATAATAACAGAGGCACTAGGATACATAGAAAGAACACTTATAGGAACAGTAAAATTATGACTACAAAATTTAACAAGTGAAAGTTTAACAACTTTAAGAAATAATAAAAAATTTGATGGTGGAATAGCCTCTACAACTATGAAAATATTATATAAATACGAAATAACTATAAGAAATGAATTTAGTAGTATGACAACAAAGGTAGAAGAACAAAATAAAAAAAAATCATAAATCGGAATCTAATGACAAAATTAGCAATATAAAATATATGTTACATAGATGAATATACATGTGCATTTAGAGAATACTATTATAAATGAACATATAGCACATAAGAAAGTAAAGAAATAAGAAAATTATATTTTACAAAATTACCAGAACCTTTTAATTCAAAAATAATAAAAAGTTGGAATGAAGCATAATTAATAGACACCTTAGGAGCTAGAATGAAATTCTTGCAACGATGGTTTATGGAACTATGTGAAAAACATAAAGAAGAAATAGAAATGGAAAAAATATTAGTAAAAAACTTGGCATGTTGCAAAAATAAAATAGCACCTCAATTTGGTTGTACGGATATGTATTATAAAAATAAAAAGAAATATAATAAAAAATACAGATCAAAATATAAATATAAAAAAACAAGAAGAAGGTACTATGTAAAAAATTAAAAAACCAAAAGACCATATAGACCAAAAAGAAAACTAATGGAATGTACTTGTTATAATTGTGGAAAATTAGGACATATAACTAGAGATTGTAAATTACCTAAAAATCCAAAGAAAAAACAAATATCAGAAATAATAATAGACGATGAAAATATACGCAGATAGAATACATAGATTATGAATTAGAAAGTGAAGATAGCATATATGAAATATCAGAAAATAAAATAGATAATAACATAGAAATAGAATCAGATAATGAATTCTATAATATAACAAATGACTGAAGCAGACATACAAATAATAAATAAAGAAGAACATCAAGACGAAGAATCTTTATAACAGAAAATAATATTTGATAATAGTATATTTGAACAAATAAAAGGAAAAGAATTAGACCTAAGCGTAGCAAAAATATTCGAAATACCAACAATAAGAAACTGGTTTAAACGACAAAAAAAAGAATATTATGTAGTAAGTTAAAGAGAACATATCATAGATTGCAAATACACTAAAGGAAAGACCAAAATACCAATAATAAATAAACGAATAATAAATAAAGAAATACAAGATATTAAGGCTAAAAATCCAATTAAATATGTACATTTAGGAGGAACATAAATATTAATAAAAGCATGTTTTAGAGAAGGAATAGATACACCCATAGAAATATACTTAGCGGATGATAGAATTATACAACCCATAGAAAAAAGTATAATAAGTGCAGTAAGAGGTAACCTCATATACCAAAAATTTAAATTTATAATAAGTGCTAACTGCTCAGTAGCAATAAATGACAGAAATATAGATAAATCACTAGTATTATTCTGGCGAATGTCAGGGATAGAACTAGCCCCATTAAGTAAAATATTTACAGCCAGATGTAAAAACTTATATGTTCTAACAACAAAACATAAAATAACAGCAAAAAATAAAATAGATAAAATAAAAATAGAAGATCCCTTTGAAAGGATATTTACAGTAATAGATAAAAATGATTATAGTTATAATGAAATTGATATAGAAGAAGAATTAGAAATAGTAAAAGAAAGACTAAGCACATCGAAAAGAATTAACAATGAGAAGCCCCAAATATCATAAAAAATGAGTATCTCAAGGAGAATAGATAAAACCCCACAAAAATCAATGGAAGAAGAAATAAAACCACATCATTACTACATAACGGGAATAATGGAACAACGAAAATATTTAATATTAATAGATACAGGACGAGAAGAAAACTATATTACAAGATAATTAGTGACGGAAGATGAAATAATAAACTATTGAACAATCATGCCCCGAACTACCAAAAGCATTAATGTATACCGAAGAAACTACAGAAAAAGAAATAATCATTGGAGGAGTACCAATAGTGATAAAATTCAAAATATATCAAGGAGATGAAAATATCATTTTAGGAATAAAATGGCTAGAACAAGTAAAACCATATAATCTAGAAGACAAACAGTTAACAATAAATTATGAAAATAAAAGAGTAATAATAAAAAGGACTTTAGTATAATAAAAATATGAAAATATATATACTTGCAAAGATAATAATAGAAGGATATTAGAACCGATATTATACATCAATGATAAATACGGGAGTAGAAGCTAATATATGTAAATACAATTGTTTACCAGAAGATAAGTGGGAAAAATTAAAAACACCGATAGTAGTAACATGATTTAATAATGAAGGAAGCATGATCACATATAAGACAAAAAATATAAAAATACAAATATGGGATAAAATATTAACTATAGAAGAAATATATAACTTTGAATTAACTACAAAAGATATACTATTAGGAATGCCATTTTTAGAAAAATTATACCCACATATAATAACAAAAACACACTGGTGGTTCACGACACCGTGTAAACAAAAAATAGGAGCAAAAAGAGTAAATAATAAAAAACGAAAAACAACAGAATGGATAAAAGGAAGTGAAATAATTACACAAAAAATAGAAAATATAAAAGAAGAAGACCCTAAAATAGAATTAATTATATTCTCTATAGATAAAGTGAAAATAATTCAAGATAAGTTAGAATTATTATATAGTGAGGATCCTCTACAAGGATGGGAGAAACATAAAACAAAAGTAAAAATTGAGTTAATTGATAATAATAGTATAATAACCCCAAAACCATTAAAGTATAATTTTAATGATTTAACCGAATTTAAGATACATATAAATGAATTACTAGAAAAATGATATATACAAAAAAGCAATAGTAAGCACACAAGCCCGACATTTATCGTAAATAAACATAGTGAACAAAAAAGAGGAAAAAACAGAATGGTTATTGATTATAGAAATTTAAATGCAAAAATCAAAACATATAATTATCCGATACCAAATAAAATACTAAAGATAAGACAAATACAAGGATATAATTATTTTAGCAAATTTGATTGTAAATCAGGATTTTATCACTTAAAACTAGAAGAAGAATCTAAAAAACTAACAACATTAACTGTACCACAAGGATTTTATGAATGGAATGTATTACCATTTGAATATAAAAACGCACAAGGTAAATATCAACACTTTATGGACAATTACTTTAAACAAATAGAAAATTGTGTAGTGTATATTGATGATATATTATTATATTCCAAAACACAAGATGAACATATAAGATTATTAGAAAAATTTATACACATCATAGAATATTCAGGTATAAGTCTAAGTAAAAAGAAAGCTGATATAATGAAAAATCAAATAGAATTCTTAGGAATACAAATTGATAAAAACGGAATAAAAATGCAAACACATATAGTACAAAAAATAATTAACTCAAATGAACAACTAGACACAAAAAAGAAATTACAATCATTCTTAGGACTAGTAAATCAAGTAAGAGAATACATACCAAAATTAGCAGAGAATTTAAAACCATTACAACAAAAATTAAAGAAAGATATAGAATATCAGTTTGATAAAAAAGACCAAATACAAATACAAAAGGTAAAATTATTATGTAAAAACTTACCTAAACTATACTTTCCAGATGAAAACAAAAAATTTACTTATATAATAGAATCAGATGCGAGTGAAAAAAGTTATGGAGGAATATTAAAATACAGGTATGATGACACTACGATAGAACATCATTGCAGGTATTATTCAGGAACGTTTAATAATACAGAAATAAAATGGGAAATAAATAGAAAAGAATTATATTCAGTATATAAGTGTTTATTATCATTTGAACCATATATTGTATATAACAAATTTATTATAAGAACAGATAATACACAAGTAAAATGGTGGCTAACAAGAAAAATACAAGATTCGGTAACAACAAAAGAAATAAGGAGATTGGTATTAAATATATTAAATTTCACATTTACAATTGAAGTAATAAAAACTGATAAGAATGTTATTGCAGATTACTTATCAAGACAAAGCTACTCAGACTGAGAACGAAAATACAATGGAAGAGATACTCAAAGCCATAACTACACTTTGTATAAAAGTGGACAGTATGGACAACGAGATACAAAAGCTAAAAACTAATGAAGATAATATGAAGTCTAAAGCTAGTCAGCAGCATGACTATAAAAATGCGGAGCTACGTCGATCGGAAGACGGAAAAAATCCAGAGCTAAAAGGAGACGATGGGAAACTCCTTAAAACCCATAACGTTTGTTTAAATACAGCTGCAGGTACAAGCAAACAAGTTAGCGATAAACAACATAAAAATGCTAACTTAAACCAGCTATTTGCAAAACCATTTACCCAAAGAACACCTAAACATGTGTCCATAGAACCACAAACATCTACATACGCAGATAGTTTGCAAAACCAAAGTGAGAAAAAGACATATAATTACATCACACGAACCTATATTGAAAATATCCACAAAATTCAAACCTATTTAAACCGCAACCCCAGATCAACTACAAAAGAACCAAACCAAGATTATTTAACCCAAAGACTGCAAGGTTATAATAAACTAATTGCACAACCAAAAACTAACGCCAACTTAGTTAGGACATGTTATAACTATGGATTACTAAATACTGTATATACATATGACGGAGAAGAACTAAGCGGAATACCGGAACTATATAGAGCATTTATTACTTATAAGAGAGTTACTAAGGGAAATCTATTCTTTGTAAAGTTTTATACGGCAACAGCAGAGATATTATACGAGGAAATAAAACCTCCAATACAGGTTATCAAGATAGGACTGACTAACGATATGATTATACCCGAGGACATCGGACAACAAGAAAAGATATTCAAAATAGAGATACCAAGTTTTTATGCCAACAAAAGAATAATTGGTATATCAATTATCATACATGAGCTAGCAAATAATTATTTAAATGGAAACGCTATATGGAGTTATTACTCGAGAGATCAATTAATGATATATTCAAATTTAAGAGAACTACGAAGAACAGATATGGATGAAGTCCAGCGATGGATCTTATCATTATTAAAACCAGAGGAACGACCTACGACAAGAGCACTAAAAGCAGAATTTATTTCAGCAGAGTTATTAACGAGATATTGCAAGCTAATTGGTCACAAATACCCTGACCACATATGTTCGAAATGCAACGGAGAAGATAATATAATCCCAGACGTCCAGTTGGAATAAGAGATAAAGACGGAAGATGATAAGAATATAAAGATGAAGATAAAAGGAAACACAAAAATGTGCTTAGCCACACAAAGCCAAAAGTAAATATGTAAAAGTCTTGAAATAAATAGTAGTCACATTATTAGGTACAAGTTAGTAGAAAAATTTAGTCAACATATGCATGTGCATTATTAAAGATATGTTGACAAGTGTAAAGTATGGGTAGTATGCATTATTAAGAAGACAAGTGTGTATACATGTCGTAAATAGGATAGTGGTAGACAAAATAAGAACTATTCATGAATAGTAGTCATGAATAGTATTAGAGTGTGTATGTCTATATATAGACGCAGTTGTAAAACTTTGAAAGGCAGGCAACGCCTAAATAAAAATCCTCTCCTTTCAAAAACTCTCTTAAGATACTAAATACTTAAAAGTTAATGGATAAATCTGAAATCCAATCAGATATTTCAGATAGCATGGCTAAGCAAGAGGCAAAAGTATATTGTTCAAAAAATATGCGGAACTAATTTCATATATTCCTACATATCATATATATGATTGAATAAATTTATGTTAGTTATTATGTATTACAATTATTTGAATCATGATTTCTAGTTTATTAGCACACTGGAAACAGGGAGAAAACTTCTATACTATGCCATCCTAATGTTGAAACCGGTAGGCGAGGAAAACCGTTTAGGGGAGTAAACAAAGTTGAGGCGCTGATAAGAAGGAAGTATCCGCTAAAGTACGATTTATTTGCGTTGGACTCTTTTCCTTTTAATGTTTTCCTGTTTTGACTCAAATTGCTTCTTAACACAACCTCTTCCTTTATTGATTTTTGCCTGTGGTCTTTTTCCCGCTCGCTACTTTTGAATTCTGAGCTCAGTTATATGAATGTGGTTCATATTTTCTATCATCAAAATCTCTATGTTTGACAGAGTTTCCAAACCATCAAGAAATGTAACAAAATAGTCAAAACATCATTCCTAAATACTCTACTCAAATTATAATAACACACTACATAGCGATATACTAATCCTACTACTACTACAAGAACACTCCTTTTTCTATTCATTTCCTTCAACTTTCAAAACAATTTAGCCAAATGTATGGTTTGATTAAAGACACATTAAGATTAAAGAGGGTTGTAATCATATACTGCTAGTTAGTTGAAGACAACTTCTGCTTTAGGTAATAAACACATAAATTTTCACCAGCTCAATCTGGGATTTCATAATTCCATAATCTTCATAGATTGATGCTTCAACTATGATTCTCAGAAGAACCGGAAACTTCCTAGATTGATGGAAAAGAGGATTTGCCCCGGAATGTTTCCTAAGACAATTACTCTGAGCTGATCAAAAGTTACATATGCAAATGTTCCTTCCAAATCAAGATAATCCTAAGCTAGAGGTACACCACTATTAACCACCTAAGAAAAAGCAATAAAAACACCAAATTCTCTCTTCTAGTTACTAAATTCAATTTACCTCTTTAACCTCTTTGCATCAACGGTACAATTCTCTGTCATACAACAAAACTAATTAAAATCTTCAACATCCATATTATGGATTTTCTAATAGTAGGGATTTTGTGCTTTAACGAATTTTCATGTACTAGGGAATCTCTGAATGTCACATTCTCTACGCTGACTTGAAAAGAAACTTGGCAAGTGCTGATATTTTTCTACGCCCATTAAAATTTCACGTTAAAATAATTATATAAATATAAATATGACAATTAGTATAATATGGTTGGATTATTATTTAATATTTAATTAATATTATATTTTATAATATTTTGATTTAATGTAAGGGTAAAATGGTAATCCAACTTTGAAGCTTCCCAATTTCAATATATATATATATATTATCTTTTTTTAATTTTTTTTTAAATTTTTTTGTCAAACCCTTCAAAGTTGAGTCTCATTTCATCTTGCTTTGTCTTTCACTTTCCTTTCCTTTCCTTTCTCCTTCCTTTCCATACCCCCAACATAAGATGTTGACCTAAGCTGGCTATTCAAACAAATTGATGCTTCAAAAAGAATTTTGGGTGAGAAGTTAGGCGCAATTTGGCTCAGGAGGTTTCAATGCAGTTGTCAATAAATGATTTAGGCTCAAATGGTGTCAAAATGGTTGCACACCCTCACAAGGTAGTCACAAAAGGCTATGAAAATTTGTGTTCCCTCTCAAAATTTCTGCCCAAGATCATTTCTTACACTTACCAAAGCTAGACACTTGGACTAACAAGGCAAATTCTAGGATTTCACAAACATGCTTCCAAGTAATAAATATCACCACACATGGCACTTCAAACACAATCATTTAGCACATCCCGAAAAGACAAAAAACTTTGTAAATATTACAAGACACAAAGATGATGTCTAGTTTTTGCAGTTCTCTCATAATGGGAAGTGCTTAGCCTCTTCATCTGTTGATTTTTTGGTTATTATATGGAAGTTAATGTTTGAAGCAACAATTTACTGGTCACAAGGAACTTGTGTATTTTATATCATGAGGTCTTGATTACAATCAACTTCTAACTTATGGAGTAGAGGGGAGGTTGTTCGATTGTGGGATGTGAGCACTACTGAATGTATAGATATATATACATAGGTAAGTCTTGAGAACTAAGAAATGTTTCTTGGGAGTATACAAGGGAATCTAAAACTCTTAGCCATATATCATGGGCATAAGTTAGAATGTTTCGTTGTATGGTCTTTCTTTGGTGGACTAGATCAAGTTGTTATATGGCTAAGAGTTTTAC